>NW_009612340.1:0-13798 GCF_000690535.1 Cariama cristata
GTTCTGAATAGTGTTGATAATGCTAGTGAAGATTTTTTTTACCATCGGTGGTGTTCCCATCTTAGCTGTGAAAGACTTCCTGGTACAACCAAGGGATGATTTACTGCCCAACTCGTTGCACAAAGGTTAAGGCCTTATGGGGATTCCTGAGATTGTAGCACGGCCCAGAGAAGCAGGGGGCAGATGCACCACCACAGCCAGTCATCTTGTCCACTACCTGGCTTTTTAGCACAGGTGCTGAAGTTCTGCTTGCTTGCATAGTCCTATGGATAAAAATCTTCCATTTCATTCCTCATGAACTGGAGGAGGCAGAGTTGTCATAGACACAAATTGTCCTGCTTTTCTGCCATGCATAATAAGAAATACTTACTGAACATTTCCATGACAGTATTGGCAAGTTCATACTTCATTTATATATGTCATTGCTAGGTTTGTTAGTTTTAACTTATCTAGTGTATTAATTCTATACCCTGTAGTTTCTAATCCATATAAGTCAGCATATCTAATGTTGGTTCTCCCCATTTGTTGTGTGCTTCTCTTCGTGACTGCTACTTCAGTGGCATTTGTTTTTCTCTGTCCTTGTTGAACTTACCATTACTGAGATGGCATCTCTGGACACATTGCAGTTCACCTCTGTTTGACAGAAGTCAGTCCTTGACATGGCCTTCTCTTTCTTTCTTTTGGAAAAGTACTTTCTTCAGCATGTCAACCCTCGCCTTCCATGCATCTTGTTTGTATAGGAAAATACACAGTCTTCCAACTGCAGGGAAGCTGCTTGGAGGGGGTGAATGTCTGTACTGGTTTAGATCAGCAACCCATCTTGCTTATCACGCACTTGCAAGCATCTGGTGTTGTCACAAAAAAATTTCCTAAGTACAGGGTAAGCACGTAGTGATGCGTTCCCTCCAGCATTTGGTGGTCTGTGGCCCAGGGGATTTCTGAGGCAGAAAGGGCATCTTCATTTATACTGGCTGTGGCCTGTGGAAAGGGCATGATGCGTGCTGTCCCTTGCTTACCTGTTGTCCTCCCTCTCCTTTCTTTCCTCTGCAGCTGCTGCCACTACTTGCTTGCTTTTTCATTCCTCCTTTCTTCGTGCTCACAATAAAGTGTGGAAAGATCCACAAACAGCTCAATTGCTCTTCTGACACCAAGTTCCTTATTAATACTACTTCATGCAAAAATTGTTCTTTCATTTATCCACTTTAAAAAGTGTAGTGGTTCCAGCAATAATTCCTTAGTTCATATTTCAAAAGAAGCTTGGTATTTGTTTGAAACTCTGAAATAACTTCATAGATTAGTATTCATGCTGTAAACCACATAATTATGCAAGCTGTAGTAGTAAACTACACATGAATAGTCTTAGGGGCTTCAGCAAACATAGTTAAATTGCTACTTAACTTCATTTCAGGTCAGATTCCAGTGAGCAGTGAAATGTGACTTCTTAGATCCTATTTTTGCTTGCTGAATGTGGTCTCAGGTCAGAAGTGGAAGCTGGGAAAATCCAAGCTGTGTGGGTTTTTTAACAAACTACCAGCGAAGTAATAGCGTTCTATATAATCATTGTTTAAAATAAGAGGACAGTGGCTTCTCTAAAGGTTACAGGAGCCTTAAAGAAAGTGTTAATTTGGTTAGTTCAAAAATCTGGGCACCTAACGTTTTATGTGTTAATTAGGGATGGACAGTTTACCTCAACTCTGGTTTTTGGTTTGTTTTTTTTTTTCTTTAGTTGTTCGTCCAATCCAATCATGGTGATGAAGAGACAACAAGAATCACATACTTCACGTTTATTGGAACTCCGGTCCAAGCAACAAATATGAATGACTTCAAGCGAGTGAGTCCTCTTCCTTAAAAGCACTTTTGAATGTTTTAAACCTACTCAAAAATAGGTTGATGGGATGAATACACTTGGTTGTTGCTACAATTCCACAACTTCAGGTAGTTTTGGGATCCAAAAGAAAATGTGTAGCTTTATGTTGCAGATCTTTGGTCTTGCTTACAAGTTTTTGTTCATCAACTTTATAAAAACAACTGATAAAAATGTGTATATGAAAACATGAGGGACTGTCAAGTTATATACACAATAGACAACAACCTTTTTTTTAACAGCTGTGAGATTTAGGTGTTGATTTTTGGAACTTGCTTTCTGATGGTGTTCAGGAAGTAGAGAAGCAATTGCACATACAAATTAGACTCCTTGTGATTGACTTCTGCTTTGAAGGATATTATTCACTGGGCAATATTAAGTAAGTTTGAGATCTGAAAAATATTTTGTCACAAGCTGTCTGTTATATTAAACATATCTGCTTTTTAAAGAGGAAATGAAGAAGTAAACTTTTTACAGTATGACTTCAGACATACTAGTGCTGAACAGTAAGGCACTCTCAATTCTTGATTTTTCTTTTTTTGAGAATGTGAAATGGGTTTGAAAGAATTGAAACTTTAAAGCTACTTGCAACTTTTAATAAGTCTTTTTAAAATAAACTACTTTAAAACTTAGTAGCCTTTGTAAAAAGACAAATACTGCTGTAACACCTGCCTACAAACTACTGTGTAGGTGGCGAGTAACATTGAAAGCACTGCAGAATTTATCATACAAATAACATATAACTTCAGAAGGTTAAAAACGCCAACGCTCACCAACATGTCATGTACTTGGAATTTTTAACGTCAAAACTTGATCTTACCTTCTACATGTAAAACTTAATATCTTTGCGGGTAGTAAGTTAATAAATAGAGGTTTAACAGGTTTTGCTGCCTTTCAGTGAAACTTAAAGTAATTGAAAAAGTTGTTCTCATGTACTAAAATTAACTGGGTATCAATTTTAGACCTTCCTAATATAGCCCTTCCAATTCTCCCAAAACTAGAAATATATTAATATGATTTACAGTCTGCTTACATCTCTTGTTTTATATGGCTTTTTGTCAGTACTTACGGTATTCAGGCATCCCCTGCAATGAGGTGTGCAATTACTATTTTAACACTGTTAATCTGTGGTACTTTCTGGTATTGTGGTGAGGGGGGTGGGACTCTGACTCAGTATTTGATCTCTGTCTCGCTTTCAGTTCTCTGTAAACTCTGTAAATTAGTTTTGCTTTCAAAAGTACTGAAAGTTCATTTTCAACAAGTGCACTCTTTAAACCTGACCTTCTGATTCTTACAGTAGTGATTTATTTTTTTTAATTGATAATCTTGATTGGGGTGCACTTGGTAAAGCAATTCAGGTTTTTTGTAGATTGTTACATGGGTTTGAGACTAGTGTTGAACCTGCACAACACGTTTCCTACAGTATTTTAGGTTGCATGCCTGAAACATTAGTTTGGTGGCCACAGTACTGAAGTACTGCCTTAGCCTGAAAGTGACTGCTGTAACAATCTGAGCTCCAGTCCGTGTTTGTGTGGGGAGTGGGTTTTTTGATTTTTTTGATTCGCACGTGCCCTCACACAACACTGTAAAGGCATTAAAAATAGCATGGGTCTCCAGGAACCTCATCCGTCTACTGTAGTTAGAAGGGATTTGCAGATCTGTCTTAGATCTAGATGCATTGTGGATGCTTGGAAGCTGCTTTGTGGCCTGGGAAATAGTATGGCAGTGAACACTTTCAGTTTCCTTCAGGTTTGCAGGTGAATGTCTTGGCACCATCGAGGAGCATGCCTTTGTTTTGTGGCATCCATTTCAATGGAAGGGGAGGGGACACAAACCTCCCAGACTCGGTACACAGTCCCACAGGGTCAGCATCCTGCTGGTAGTGTCAGGATGTTAAAGAACTGATCAGCACAGCCTTAAATAGAGGAGCAGGTGTTACTGGGTTATGGAGTGGCTAATCCTGTCTCAATTCAGATACTCATCAACACTATATGTAATACTCCTATTTTGCTTCCTGAACATGTAGTTTTAATATTAGGCTGTTAAAATATTTCATTGTAACAAATGGGATGTGTAGTCTGGCAGAGTTGCAGTGCTCCTAGGAATTTTGTTTCCTCTCTTCCAGTGATCTTGTCAGTTATGAAACCTTAATATAGCGTTGGGCATTAATTATGTTTAGGTTTGTAGATTAACTGGGAAACCTTATTTTTCTTTTTGTCTCCTTGAGTAGTTATCCACACTGCTCCTCACTGCTTTCATCTGTCTCACTCCCTCATCTCAGTCTGTCTCTACTGCTCATATTTATCTTCTAATTATGATAGAAATAGTATTGCAATATGATTAACAAGATGAGGGAATGCTTTTTTTTTCCCCTGAGTTTGAGAAGTCTTTGTAAGAATCTGTTAAATATCTTATTTAAAGGGCTTGAATCACAAGGTGGACATGAATGTGATTCCAGTCAGGTGTTTATGAGTGATCCTGTGGCTGCTCAGTTGATTGCATGCATGTTCAGTTTCGAAGTAAAAAATAAAAACAGTACATTGGTTTGAATGAATTTTGCTAAGGATCAGGCTAGTGCATTTTGTTTCCCAATTGGGGTGGGATCTGACGCATGCTTTTAGTTACAGCAGCTTCCTGCTCAGCAGTTGATATTAAGGTGCATAACTGCAGGTCCCGTGTCCTTCAGACAGCTGAGGAAAAGTCACATTTGCTGATGTGGTACTCTGTGAACACCAACAGGGCTGTAAGAAGAATCGCCTCTTCTTCATCAGGGAGTCAGTTCACATGTTTCATAGAAATGAGGCGTTGCTTCCAGTACTACTTCTATGAAATAGAAAGCTGAAATTCATCTGCTCTGGAAAATAACAGAAGTACTAAGCAGGCGTAGTTAAGTCAGTCCTTCATTAGTGAGTTTGGCCTCAAGTTAGTTTGGACATACATAAAATCACAGCACAACCCAGGCTGCAAGGGACTTCAGATCACCTGACCCAACCTTGCATGGGAAAGGGAGCCTAGATGAGACTTACCTACCACCCTGTCCAGTCGCACCTTAAAAACCTCCAGCGATAGGGACTCTGCCGCATCCCTGTGGAGGTTGTTCCAGTGATTCATTGGTTTCACTAAAAAACTTTAAATTTTGTTGCATGTAGTTGGCATTGCTGGATTCAGTGAGTAAAGTTATAAAAGGTGCTTTCAAACTTGTTTTAATGTGTTGTGTGTATCCTGCTCCTTGCACAACTTGATTTTGATCCTCTAGAGAGGAGGGAGGTCTTAGGAGTGATGGAAAAGGGGGACACCAAGGAAAAAATTTCTGCTTAGAACTGACTGCAGTGTAGTGAGTTAAGCAGAGAGAGTAGTGGGGAGAGACCTATTCTTTGCCCTGTTTAAATGAGAGGCTGTCAACAGCAGAGGACTAGGATGACTATTCCCTTTCTATATATTTAGTGTATTCTGAAATGCTTTTGGAAAAGCTTGACTCAAAGGCATGTTTGTTTTAAAAAAATATCCTTAACACTAGAAGTGTTTATGCTGCTGTTTCTTGGCCACACAGGGTCTGACTTAAGGCATGACTGATCATGCAAACTACTGTAGTAGACTGCATTTGAGTTGTGGTAGATTGCATTTGGGATTTGCTTCTGGTGCTCGAAGATGCTCAGTTGGACTACTTTGTTGGGCAGACAGCTAAAGGTGCAAGTGCTGTGGCTTTATTTACTATTTAGTGATAGCTTAGTGTATTGGGTAGGTTCCTGTGAATCTTGTGGTGAACTTATAAACGAGCTTTTGTTTTTGGAAGAGCATGCAACCATTGCTGTTCTACATAGTTCTTGTTTATTTCTGGTATTAATGAAGAAAACATACTGCTGCTCAGTTCTGAGGTTGGGGCATAGATGAATATCGACAGCTTGTGGGATATTTTTTGTCCCTTCTTGAACGAAGGCTTGCTTTCTACTCAGAACTGCTTATTTGTGCTACCTGCTGCTGCTTTTTTTTCTTGTAACATTTTGTTTGTTTGTTTTTTCAGCTTAACTTCCCATTTCTAAAGAACTAAAAAGGCAGAAGAAATTAACAAGTAATAATAAGATTGAAGTGATCTTGCAGTACTCCTTCCTTGCTCCCTCTGCTCATCTAGCATCTCTTTCACCCTTTCCACAATCTCAGCACTGATGCAAGAGCTGCCTTCTGTGCACCTTCTACCTTCAGGAAAAGCCTTCTCTACCTTCTGACTCATCAACTCATCCTTCCCCTACTCTCCCTGCTCCAAATCTTACCTTAAACACTTCTCTTTACCTTTCAGTCTTACCAAATTTCTGTTCCGCTGTTATCCTGAACTTGACATTTTAAAGGCATACCATACAGTACTCTTACAAATTATTTTCTGTAACTGTTTCTTCAACCTGTATTGAATTTTGTAAAGCTCTTTGAGATGCAACTTGTGAAATGCCCTACCAAGACTTTTTTTAATCTCGTAGCGGAGCTTAATGTTCGTCTTCGTTGTGACCTTCCAGTAAGTAGCAGGCAAGCCAGAATGGCTGCACAGTGCTACTCCTTATTGTCCCTCTAGTGGCACTGGGCACCTGCTCAGGGAAGACACAGTGAGGAGTTGGTGAGTGTTGGTACATATGTGGCCTGATTAGGGTTCTCCAGCAGCATCCTACTAATTTTACTTGCTCAACCTCTTTTTATATATATATAAAAAAAAAACCAAAGAAAACCGACTCTGTTCCAGAAGGTTCCGTAATAAAGTGTTTCCAGTCCTACTCTTGGTAACGAGCTGTGGAGTTGGTTGTTGTTTTGTCACTGTCAGGCTCCGCACTGATGCTTGGGAAAAAGCCAAGTGATAGAATAAAAGCCTGCTCCAAAACCATCATCGTTTGTGTGGGAATTACAGGCTGTAACCGCTACCTTAGAATGCACTAGATGGCAGTTGTTTCTGTAAAAGGAAGGAAAATGGATCTTCTTCTGAGAAAAGAGTAATGACAATTGTTTAGTTTAAGTAGCCCGTTTCCTTTTGGGAAGGTGGAGTGGGATAGTCAGAAAATGGGTTTCTTTGACCTGTGATGACAAAATATCCATATGAGTGTGATCGATTTTCACAGATAATACACATGGGCGAGTTGTCAATTTCTGCTGCAGACTGGTACAGCAATGTTTTTCATTGATGTTCCACACTTGCTAACACCTAATCTTTAATCTTTTAACTGTGGTTTTTCTTTATTTTTTTTTTTTGGCTTAATCTGTGTGTGAACACAGTTTGGTGCTTTGGAAACACACAAAGAGTAAATACTGCTTCTTGACAAATTTAACTATTTTTTTTTAACTTGATTAATTGGATTTTAATGCAAATACTTGGGCTTCTGATTTTTTTTCTTCTTTCCTCATGTTGTCAGATTGGAATTTTCCTGTACTTAACCATTAGTTTGAATTTACAGCTTGGTGAAATGCTCCTGGTCAAGGGTTCCTTGGAAATGAAAATGGTCTTTAAAAGTACTCTTCATCAATAGATCTCAACTACTTTGTGACGGTGGTAACTCAGCTGACCAAAAGCAGCTGGATAGTGAAAAATTCTCCCTCTTGAAGTTTGACAAGAAGTGAAAAAAGGGGAATGATCAGGAAGAATACTTCCAGTGGGTCCATGAGACTTCTCTAGTTCAGGGTTGTGGGTGTTTTGGGTTTGGGGGCTTTTTTTCTTTGTTTTTGTTTTCCCTCCTAGTTCTATATTTCACTATTGACTGTATGAATCTTGTGTGGTATATTGTCACTTAACTGCAGAGGTAATTAATACTTAACACATTTGCTATAGCACTCGGTTAGAATACAAGATTTTAGTCCTTTGTTTTCAGCGTTATTATGAGTAGTAATGGGAAATCCTGTGCTCCATTAGTGTAATCTTCAAGTCTCTTGTCATGTGAATTCTGACTACACCTTGTCAGAGCCGTAAGTTCTGCTCCAGTTAAGTGGAAATGAGTTGGGAATCGGTTCCTTGCCCAAGGTCCCTCCTGCAGTTTGAAGTCTTAAAGTTTAAGACTTATTTTCTTTTTATTTTGGTTTGTCTTATAAATGGATAATTTTTTCAAGGGCCTGCAAGAGCGCTAGAATTATGTCTGAATCTTTTCAGAAAACTGACTTAAAATGGCATCGTTTTCTGCTCTCAGGATTTTGTGTTCGGTTACCTTAATGAAGGGGACTGGATACCCTTCTGCAGTGAACTATGCTAACTTTAGACCTGCATAGCAGTATATAGAGTGCTGGAGTTGCACTTGCTGTTGGCTGGCAAATCAGTTCGCCAACTCTGGTGGCAATGGTGATCTTGTCAGAAAAGGGAAGCACTAAGCTGACTCTGATTCCAGGTGGAGCTCGCAGAATTGGAGATTGGAAAGAGACTTGGTAAGGAATAATGTTTTGACAAGGAATAACTGAAAATCAGGTGACTTCCAGATTTCTTTATAGGTTTGAGCTGCATTATAAGGTAAATGTTCTCAGTGAGGTACATGGCAGGGATGCCAAGGGAAAGGAACAACCTTATATTTGAGCACCCAGTGGTTCTCTTCCCACTATAATATTTTATAAAGTGTCTTAAGGTTGAATGCTTGGTATATAACACGTACATTTTAAAGTGTGGTCTGTTCTGTTGCAGTTACTGTCTCCTAACTCTTCTCAAAATGAGACTGCTGCTTTGCTTTCTGTATGAGTACTAAAGATAAGATTTCTTGTGTGTCCTGCATCCCTCTTAATACTCTAGAGGGATTCACACCTTTGGCAAGTGCTACAATAATGCATGCTTTAAATGCATTACCTTAGTTGAAAATTCAGTTGCACTTGTTTATTTTGAGACTTACTTTAAGAAGTATTTGGCAGAACTTTTTTGGTTAAACACGATTTCTGTTTTTGTCGTCTTTTATTAGGTAGTTGGCAAAAAAGGAGAGAGCCACTAGGATGCAGAAGACACTGGAAGGCCTTATCACTATCAAAGAGATCTTCACTTTTATCTACAACTCCTGGATAATTGCTTGACCATAACCAGAGACTGTCAATCTGTTTCATTTAATGCCATTACCAATAAATCATTGCTTTTGTTGAGATGGAGTTTCCCTAGTGTGTTTCTGTTGTAATCCTCGTACATGTATTTGTAAATAAAATTCATTACCTTTGCCAAGTTTAATTTTGTTATTCTAGTAACTGTGGCTCTTCCTTTGTTCCATTTAAACTTCAGAACTCAACTGGCTTATCTTGAGAAACAGAAGACATAAGGTAGCTTGCATTTGTTCAGAGAGTTTAAAATCTCAAATATAAGTAAAACATAGATGGCCTTCAGAGGCCATCTGAAAATAGAATCTGAGCTACTTTGTTATAAGACTGAGTGAACTTAGGATCATTGTTCTCACAAAATACAGATACTTCTCAGATAGGAATAACTTCACCTGTTTTGGAAATTTCCATTTCCCTCCCCACCTCAAAAAGCAGCGGAGGAGGAAGCATATTTTAAGTTCCCATTCCATTAACTTGCAGATTTGTCACAAACAGCATGCTGATGCAAGCTGTTTGGCGCTGAGAATTCCTGAATCTTTTGGAAGTGCTTGGTTTTTTTTTAATATTATTAGAAAATACGGACCTCGTTTCCCAGGCAGACTCTAGCAAGCTGTGCTGTTATGGGGATCTAGAAGTTTGTGTACCCCACCTGAACATAAATTCCTTACTACTTTTATTGGGTGTTTTTCCTCTCTCTGGATCTTGATAAGGAAATGTTTATTGCAAACAATTTTACATCTTATTTTGTATTCCTATGCTACGTTGGTAAATTTTTTTGGAAGTGTGCCCTAAGTAATTTTAATAAATCAGGCATTGATCAGCACCATATACATCTAATACTGTATAAATTCCCAGTAAAACTTGCTAAGTGTTTTAATTGGCATAATTAATTTCTTTGTAAAGTTAAATTTGTTACATTTCTAATTACCATAAATCCCACTAAGGCTTAAATCCTGTCCTAATTGGCATTCCTTCCTTGAACACAGTAGGGTGGTTCTCTTCTGGCTTGGCAGATTTGTATGTTAATACCGAGTTAACTTTCTGTTAGCATAGATATTTTGTCCAAACAGAAAACGGGATTGTCTAGAAAAACATTGTTTGAGAGGCACTTTTTTTTCCCCCCTACCGTGTTGCTGCATACTCCAGGATTCTCATCTAGCTGTGTTACAGTCAATGGCATGCGATGATGACTTGGTTTCTTTCATACTTCCTTAATGTTTGGCTTCGGAGGGCATAAGGCATGTAACACACTGTATATAGAATATAAATCATTTTTAAATATAATTGAGGGCAATATGAATAACTGTTCCTGTTTATAATTTTGTAAACTAATTACCTTTTGGGTTATTGTTTAAGTGCCTCATCTTAAGTATGGCTTACCTCATAATATTTATACCTGAGAGATTTGATAACCTAGTGATTCTCATCTTTGTAAAAGATTAGTCAAATTTATATTGTTTATGAGACTCTTCTGTGATTTCCTTGGTTGCATGATGCATACCTTCCATAATGATACTATGTACATAGATCTAAATAAATGTTTAGAGGTAACCGTCACATGTTTCACTTAATGGAAAATGGGGTAGAATTATGCATAAGGAGCTAAAAATCACAAAACTGAAGTGATGATGCAATACCGTCTTTTCAGTGGCGTTACCCTTCGGTGGTGGTCCCGGGTGCACGTGGATCTCGCAGGATGAGTGCTTGCAACGCAGCTGCTTGGCCTGGGGCTTTTGAGTTTTGTTCTTAATGGGTCAAGTCACACTGACAAGTCGATCTGTTTCCTAACTTGAGCAGGAGTCCTGAGAGGGGACCGTAATGCTGCTTGTGTTCAAATAATGCAGGGGCTGTGATAATTGAAATTGGTTGCCAGTCCAAGCTACTGATGACAAACACTCGCCGTCGTTAGGTTAAATCGATTCCCTGCTCAGCTCACTACTTACAGATCCGAGGGCTGATGTTCGTTTGGCATAGGTGGGTGAGATAAGCTGTTAACAGTGCTCAGAAGTCTGACTGAGGTAGTGGCGTGTGTATGCAGTAATTATGTGCGTGCTTTGATGCACAAGCAAAGTCTGGCACAGCTTTGATGGCAGTCCTGTCCCCTTGTACCCCTTTGGCTTGCCTACCCCTTGCTGCTTTTGTTTCTAACAAAGGTTGGTCTGTTGAACTTCCAGTGAAATACTGAAAGGTTGCTGAAAGTCTGGGTGCACATGTATTTTACAGCAAATGTTCTAGTTCAACTGCGAGCATAAAGAATAGTTTCAGCTGGAGCCTTCTCTTGCATCCTTTGGGGTGGGCAAGCTGGTCGTGAAGTTTGCTTAATGTCTTGTAGTGCCGAAAGGCTCTTCAGTCGTGGGGTTCCCTGGGACAGAGGATATGGGCCAGGGTACCGGGTTGGGGACTGCACAGCAGAATTAATCCGCAGTGCAGTACCTTAATGAGAGTATTGCTGTGGCAAATGTTCCTGCGTGGATCTACTGAGAAGTCTGAGAAGGGAGACCTAAATTGCTAGCAGATACTGTCTGCTGGGAGACTTTGATGTAGGCTTGTCTCGTCTTCGACCTGTATGTTACTTGTGCATTGAGATTAGTAAGCGCGTATTGCCAGAGAGCTGCCGGACTTGATCTAAAGACTGCTAGAGAGAGTAAATACAGTACCAGGGCAGTTGTTTGTTTTCGTGTTCATAGTCCTCCATGTTTTTATTTCTGCTAAGAGTTTGAGGTATTAGAGGACTAACCTCTAAATATCATTTGGCTTCTAAATTAATGGAGAAAGTATAAGAAGTAATAACAGTTAGAAGCTAAAGCCTGAAAAAGTGCTTGTGGTCCCGGAGGTACGTCTTTCATCTGCCCGATTCCTTCAAAATACTGCATTTCCTACTTCTGTCATCTTCTCAATTAGCTGAAGATGCTTGTAATGTTTTGTAGGCAATAGGAAACCTAACGTGACACATCCTCTTCAAATGTGGTGAGGAGGAAACAAGAGTGTGGTCAGAGGCGATAAAGGAGCAGAAATGCAGAGACTCCTCCTTTTCCTTCAGTCGGCTTGGTGGTGGTGGGAGCGATGAAATGGCTTTGTAGTGGAATTTGTAGGTCAAGAACCCAGGGTTTTTTTTCTTTAACAGCCAGTTTGTAACTCGATTTGGAAGAGTATTTTTGAGATATGCCAGTAAAATACCTAGGTACTTTGCACTTTACATAGTATAAAAAATATCAGCACTTTGCATAGTATAGGATCCACTTGTGTTAGGAAATGTAATTAGTGAACTTAATTCCTAGCCTAGTTTGGCATGAATTCAAGTGCATTCTGTGCATCTTAACCATTCACTTCTAGATTTCTTAAAGATTTGACTCTCTCCCTGTGGCTGAAACTTTGAGGGGCCTTTTCTACTTGGGTATTTCTTAATAGTCTTCATTCATGCCATGCATGCGCTGAAAATAAAGTGCCTTGTTCTATGCGTAGTTCTCAAAACAAGTATTTCTTTTAAAGTTCGGGAGAGCATTCCCCTGCTTGATGCCAGCATGTTGCCAAAGTGGTTTAGAACATACAAGTATGTGTAATTTCTTTTTTCCTGTAGCCTTTAACGACAGAACGGTTGTCTTGGTATTGAATCTCCAGTAAAGTTCCCCTGAAGAATTGCACAACGTGGAAACGTTGAATGCCGCAATAGGATTTCTTTAGCGGTGAATGGGAGAAGAGATTTCTGTTGTGTAAGCAGCACTGCGGGTGCACTGTTGCTCCCCTGCCCTCTGCTCTTCCTCCCTGCCACCTGCACACCTCAGCATGCTTTGTGCCTGAAATAAAGTACGCAAGGTATCCATTGAAAAATAAAAATGCACGTACGGAACCATGCTGGGAGAAAGTTGGATCCGGGTTGGCTGTACAAAGAAGGATTTTGCCGCAACGGTCAGATAACGAGCAGTCCAGGTCATCCTGTCCTTTATCCTCAGGCGCATTTCTTGTGCTGCTTTTCGTTCCCTGGGTGTTACCGTCAGGGGTGGCCCCGGGCTGAGCCCCGAGTCGCCAGCCGGAGCAGTGTGGGGGCCCGTTGTGCGCCCCTCTTTCTGGGGGGCTGCGCTGGGAGCAGGCGCGGGAAGCGGGGGTCCAGTCCGACTGCTTCTGGACTGGTTTTTTGAAGGTACTTAACATGTTTTACGGATGTCGGGATGCCAGTTATTGTCAGAAAGCTGGGCAGGATGAAGAAGTAAATACCTAAATTACCTTTCTGAGTATGGAATCTCACTAAAAAATGCATATATAAATTTGTTTGAATGATAAGGTAGTATTTTTTAATAGAGCTGTGTTGACTGGTATTAACTGTACTCCTGCCTCTTGATTATAGTTTGATAATCTTCAAACATCTGGGTTTTTTTGGTGGTATTGATGGGTTGTTGTTTTGTTTGGTTTTGGGTTTTTTTTTGCATCAGGACTGATGTCAAAGCAAGTCCCACTTAATTGGCCTTGAACACTGGGAGAATTTTGAGAGTTTTTCACTTCTTGATTTTTCTTCATTGAAATGCAGGGTATTGCTGAAACAAACCTAGCGAGGGTGCACAGATAATGCACCACAGCACTGTCTAATTTGTGTGTTGATAAAATGCTGCTTGAACACAGCTACCTAATGTCTGTGGCTGGCTTAATTGAGGTCTTATTTGTTCATGCATAATTCTGGGTGGATACTGTTTTTTTCTAAGTTTAAGTGGCTACAGCTTTCTTAAACATGAAAAGACTATTTATTTATTTTTTTTTTTCTTATTAGAAATCTGTTTGAAGAGACAAGACCGTGCCACACAAAGAAGCAGACAGCACATTTGTGGGGGGCAGCTTTGTTGGCAGCCTTGCGCCTGCGTGCGGGCCCGCGGTGTCCGGTAGGTGCCTGGCCACCGGTGCTTTACGGAGGGTCCGTCC
>NW_009612341.1:0-9765 GCF_000690535.1 Cariama cristata
TTTTGTGCACTGCCCCAGTGAGAACGGCCCCGACGTGGCTCAGTGTTTCTTCTGCTTCAAGGAGCTCGAGGGCTGGGAGCCCGACGACGACCCCCTGTGAGTAGTGAGGGGGGGTCCCCCGGGCCCCCGCTCCCGGCGAGGGGGAACAGGGCTGGGCCATAAGCGGCGGCGGCGGCACCGCTGCTGCCCACCGAGGTGCCTGGCAGGGAAGAACGGCTGCGTGTGTCGTCTTGTGAGCTGCTTGTCTTTATTTTATTTTTTTTTTCCTTTTGCCTCTTTTCAGGGAGGAACACAAGAAACACTCTGCAGGCTGTGCTTTTCTTTCCCTTCAGAAAGATCCTACTAACCTGAGCCTGCAGGAGTTCCTGAAGCTGGACAAAGAACGAATGAAAAATGCAATTGTACGTACACATCGGCACCGTGATGTTTTTGTACACCCCTGTGATGCTGGAAGAGTTATTTCTTTTCTAGTCTTGGGATTGTTTAGCTGGCCTCTTGGTTCCTTACCACTGGGTTTGTTGCTTCCTGGCTTGTGCTGGATCAGATGGGGTGTCCTTTCCTGGTTCTCAGCCTTTGCCTGATGGGAGATGTAGCTTGCTTTCCCTTTGAAGTTGAACGATGCTCAATTTAGTGGTAGACAATAATGTGTTACTTTTATTCTTTGCAGAAAAAAGGAATTTCTCAGAAGGTGACCGAGGTTGAAGATGTGGCCAAGAGCGTGCGTCGTGAAATAGAGAATGTGGTCTCCTAGGCTACTGTAGCTTCCTACTTGCTGGTGACATCTGTCTTGTTTGTGTGCTCCGGCACTGCCACTTTGAATGGCTTGAGTTTCCTGAGACTCCTTTTGGAATGGCCGTCTCTGTGAGAAGCAGACTGAACTCTACTTCACTCACCTGAGTCTGTCTGGGAAGTACCTGGGCTTCGATGCACTGTGTACATAATCTGCAGGGTTTCTCCTGTTCTTCCTGTTGGTTTAATTAAGGATTACTACTTGTGGTTTTATTTGTTGGGTGTTTTGGTTATTTTTTAAACCCAGATGCTTCCATTTTAGAGACGCTGGTGCAAAAACTTGTGTTTCTTGCAAGAGCCGGCAGGCACTTCCATTTTTATACTGAATATACCAACGCTTTTGGACACTTTTGGAAACAAAAAGGGGAAGAAGTTTTAAAACTCCTTCAGGGATTTACAATTGTGGCTAATAATGTCTAATTGTACCAAATCTTAGTGTGTCTGGTATCCTTGTAAACTATTTGTAGCTGGCTGCTGGCTCATGCTGATTCATTTATAAATAAAAGTTGAAGGCAAAACAGCAAAGTAATTTTACTCAGTTTTCTGGAGAAAGAGAATCTGATCTTTAATGCAACAAGCTACACTGAATGCAGTTTTAACTTCCAAATGGAAAATAAGCTAATCAAGTACAGCTTGCAGTGCTATTGCTCAAGGGTCAAACTGTCCTAAGCAGTGTTTGTCAGGTGTCCTTAAAATGTCCTTGTGCCTTGGAAGGTTTGATTGGTCCCTGTCCTTGCACAACTTTGGAAACGAAAAGAAAGTTTGCAGAACAGAGCGCAGTCAGCGAAGAACTGAACTATTGGGAAGGAAAGGGGGAATCTTGTACAAAATGTTTGGTTGCTACAGGGCCCGACTTGATCATACAGGGTTGCGAAGTCTGCAGACAGAACTGGACATGCGTACTTAGGTGCTCCCAAACTCAAAAGAACCTCCAGCTCCATCCTGGGGAAAAGGCAGTTGCAATCACACACTGACGAGAGCAGTGTTCCTGGGTTTCGTAAGTTTGTCCAATGTTCCCTGTCCAAGCTTACTTGTGAACAATGAAACAACTTCATTATTTCCAGCTGTAACAGCCAAATCATATGCCGATTGCCCTTTTGCATTCTTCTTTTTTATGCTTGCATTGCAGCTGTAAATAAAGAACAGATTGTTTTAATCTACTTAAATTCATTCCCAGTTACTGGAATTAGTGAAGTGGCTTGTAGGTAAATGTTGATGCAGAATAACTTCAGAATTTCTGGATCCCTCTTCCTGCAGGGACACAACTGTGAGATAAGAGCGCTGAGCCTTGGACAGGCTCTGGCCCTTTGGTATTGCCAACTAGGTCTGTGCAGGCAGATTGTGGGGAGCCTGGAGCTGAGCTGGAGGTCCAGCTACAGTACTCACTGTAACAGGACTCGGACGCATTCCTCTCCCTCTGATCCAAGCAGAACTGCCTCGTGGAGAGCAGTGTTGTTGTGCCTGCAGAGGAGGAACAAGCACTGTACTTATTACCTAAGGAATCTGTCCCAGTACATGGAGAAATGGTCTAGCAAATTAAAGTAAGGAAAATGAATAGGAGAATGTAGAATACACTAGGAGTCGTGATTTTTTTCTGTAGGGTTTAGTGTGGTTTATCATATTAACTCGAAGTGGATGGGGCAAGGAGTTGAACAAAACAGCAGCTTTCCTAACAGAAATTATGAGAAATCTTAAAAGCTGGCAACTGAAAGAACGACTGTGAATATTATTATCTTTCCTCAGTTGCAGGTTAGTTGGTGGGTTTTTTTTAATTTGGCTTTGAAAGGAGCTCCTTGACTACAGATTTGTGGAGGAGGGGTGGGAAGTTAATCCTCTCTACAATTGGAGAACAAGGGCTTTTTTGGTAAAACTTCAAAAGCCTCAAGGCAGAGAATTGGTGCTCACTTACAGTCCTGACTGCTGGTCGATGTCAGCGCCTTTCTGCACGAGAAGGGAGATTGCTTCTGCATGCTTGTTAAGGACAGCAACCGTGAGAGCAGGTCGGTCCTCGTCGCTGACGCAGTTTGGGTCAGCTCCCTAGAATGCACAGGAGAGGGAAGGTGAGATGTTAAAAGCCATAAAGATTCTTCAGCTTCCACCTTGCTTTAATATTATGCCAATTTAAGTTGGCAAATGGACTTTATGCTGAAGACAGAGAAATGTTCAAATTGTGTGGTATTGTTTCTCCTAGCTCAAAGCCAGAGTAAATGTATATAACAAGAGCAGTCAAACTAGATCCCACAGTCAGGATGCACTTCCCGCACAGCAAAAAGGTAGAGGTTATCCTTGCTTTTGCTATACAGAGAGCTTGACCCTAAACTATGCAATTAATATATTTTTCTTTCTGTATAGCCTTGGCAAACCCAGAGGAGAATGCCTTATGCACCGGCCAAAGAGAGATTTGGGGAGAACATACATAAATGTAAAACAGGCTGTTTCTTCTCTAAAATGCTCTTTCAATCTGAAGACAATCAGTTATATTGCAAGGATGTTGCCTCCTCAGCATAAAGTTGAAGTCACATACCAGGCTAATATTCATGCAATAAATGGTCAAAGAGTTGGAAAGGGAAACTTCAGCAAGCAAGAACATACTTCACTGAGCAACTGTTCCACTAAGGTGATTCTTCCTTTCCCGGTTGGACCCAGTTCATCCAGTAGTTGTCTGGACTCCGGCTGTGGAAACACAGAAAATGGCCAGTAACATTTCACATAGGGAAAATACAAGTAGGTGGGCCATATTCTGCCTTTGAGTAAGGGTGGAAAATGCACACAGTGGCATGAATGCAGTGTAGCTGAGCCTCAGTATTACTAATACATGAGCCTTCTTTGGGAATCTCTTTCCAAATCTGAGCAAGTGTTAGATAACTCAGGCTAATATTTCATTATTGAGGCCTTGATTCAGCAAATGTGTTCAGCAAATGATTCAGCTAATGATTAGCTTTGCATCAATGCCGCTCTCCAGGGCTGTACAAAGACCTGCTCAGCACAGTAAAATTAAACATGGGCATAAGTTCTTTGCTATAGGATTAAAGTTTGAAGCTTCCAGAACTAGTGGAAGTATTTTATTAAAAAAATTAATATATTTTGCCTCACAAAGTTTGTTTACTAAATCTTAAAACAACAAACAACAAAACATAAAACCTTTTCTTTTTATTTCTTCCCAGCCTTCCACGTCCTTCCTCTCCCCCCTTGAAAGCCCAATCACTTGACCAAGCATTTTTTTCTCTGGACTCGTATCACAAAGCCCTATATCTTCTTCCACCCATTGAGTTGGCTAACTGATCCAACCTTAGGTTAACGTACATTTCCCTTTTGAAATTTCCATGCCGTAACTGCAAATCCACTTAGTAGGCAGTGCTTCAGGATATTTGGTTTCCAGTGGAAGTAAAGCCTTGCTTCTTGCATTAAACTAGCCCTCAGTTGTGCTGACATCTCAGCTTGATGGGAAAACTGAGTTGACTTAAAAGCTTGTTGAGTAGATCATCTGCCTCGTTCGCAGTCTGTGTGAACAGTAGTTCTAGCACAGCAAGGGGTATGTCCTGTGGAGTCAAACTAAGTAGTAATGTCAAGGGGAAGACTATATAATCCCTCCATCTGATGTTGCCCCTGAGAAAAACCTGTAACAAAATCAGCCTGCAACAGTCTTTAGGCCTAGTGCTGTGCCATTAAAGAGAATGGGTCCAAAAATGAGAGTTACAATATAATTAAGCTCTTAGTAGGAACAAAGCTTAGTTATTTCCAGTTCTGTAATAAAGGTCAGTTACTAATGTTCAGGTTTTATATTAAGTTTGACCTTTGTCCCCATCCCCTGCCCCCAACCAGTGTTAAAAGCTTTCTATTTTTACCCTTAGGTGCCCTCCTTCATGTTAGTGCTGCTCTAAAGGTAGTTTTTCCTGTACTGGCAGAAGATACGTACGAGGAGCTTATCTTCCTTTTCTGTAAGTGTTGTTGACTTTGTTCTCTTTATTTTGCCTCTTGAATGGAAAAGATTATGATCATCTTTGCCTACCAGAAAGGGAAACAAGTGTTAATTCAAAGCAAAGTCAGTATCCTAACAAGAATTTTGGGGAGAGATCTGGAAATAATTTATCCACAAAAGTATTTTATTTTGTGTTGAAATCAAAGCAATATTTATCAGTTTTCCACAAGAGAAAGTGATGAAATATTTGTTGCAGATCAGACTGGTTTTAACAAAAGGTTTACACTTGGGCAGTCTTAAAAACTTGCTATTTTGAAATGCAGATTCAATTAAATGTGGAGTTGGGGGGGGTTGAGTCTTTTTTTTAACTAGCTGCAGCCATTCAACAGGCTTGACTCAGGCTTGATCAAAAACCTTACAATTTTTCAATGCTGTTTGGCTCCCAAATACTTAAGAACAAGACTAGAGGACCTTGAGTAGATACATATGTCCATTATTTTTAAGAGACATAATCTACTAATGTGCAGGAGGATTGATAAGAAAATTACGCAGCATGTTGGGCTGGTGATAGCAGAGTGCCTGGAATCACAGTCACATTATTGACATGCCAAAAAAACAGCTCCTAGTGCCGTGGCTGTCTCTTGCCAAGTCTCAGACTGGAAGCACAAAGTGGACAAAACTTACACATGAATTGAAGTATGTCAAATTACACTACAGGAATTTCTGAATTCTAATGCTGACTTTACAACTAGTTGATTTAATGAAAACCTAAGTCCTATATGACATGCCTAAAAAGCTGAGCTGTTACTGACACCAATGGGAGATGCAAATTAAGCATCTCTGAAAATTAGGTCTAGAATTAATGTATTTCATAATTTCTTATCTTTGCCAAATATGCCAAAGCTGAAGTCCCTGGCACAGCTCAAAAGTAGAGATAATATTGACATTTATGGCTCCTATTGTAAAAGAATATGCAAAGCATCTAAAGTTTTATCACTATAATAAAAACACTGCTATGAGCTGTGGCTGCAGTTTACTGGCCTCTTCAGCTGTCCTCTAGGGATGAAGCATTCCCATGAGTTTTTGACAGAGTCTGTATATTGCTTAAATCTCAACTCAGCCACATTTTGAGACTTAAAGATCAACTTAAGTAGGTGCAGAATGTGCCAACAAACTAGTTTGCCTGTCTCAGCACTACTTCTGTATCCTTGACTGCTATATTTATGGTCTATCATAAAGACGAGGGGGGCAGGGGGGGTGGTGCGCAAATCTCACCAAAACTAGTCTGACTGCCATCCTGTCCATCTCTGCTTTCTGTTACAGTATTCAGGTAATGATTGCTGAACTTCACTGGTTTATTAGTATGAATATCCTGTAGAATCATCAAATATAGGCAGTTAATAAGATTGTAATGTAATGCTGTTAAAATCTTAGTAGCACAAAACAGTGGTGTTGCATATGAAAAAATACGTAGGCTTTTAATATCAGTGACAAATTAGCAGAAGACAAATTATTATATGTAATTGAACTATGTTTTGAGGAAAAATAATGTACTTTTTTTTCTAAACTTTGTGTTAGTTTCTGTTTTGATTTAGGGAAAAAAAAGAAGGTGATACAACCTCACTTAATGAAATGAAGGTGTTTCTACCACACGAGAGATCTGATTAACTCCTCACTTGTGAAATGACGTGATATACCTTTTCAGGTACCACATGGCAAGGTAAGCTTGTTAAGATTCTACACAAGAGATAGAGTCTGAATTTTGGATCTTTGAAATGGTAGATTTTCATCTTTGAAAGGCTGGAAATGAATATGTGGGTGGTTTTTGGAACATGGTAATTCTGGAGGTAGGGATTTCAAGTGTTTGCATACAGTTAACAGGAGCTCTGGCAAATGTTATCTCCAAACTATCGAAAATTACTAAGCTTGTTTCTTAAGAGCACAATTTGCAGACTGAAGAAAAGGAGGATCTAAGATCAAGAGCTAAGGGGTGCTAGAATCATCAAACAACATCAGCTGAAACAAGAATGTTAATAATAATAGCAAACTAATGAAATGCAAGATGATAGCAGCATAAGCATGAAGTCTGGCTTAATCAGATAAAGATACCTGTTCAGCCAGCTCCAAAAGAAAAAGAAAAAGATTCCTTTCTCTGAAGTGATGAATTAACACCCTCTGAACAAAAGAATTTCTTGTTTAGACCTGAACTTAAAATACATCAGCGTTACACTGACTTAGCGACAGCTTTAGACCAAGTGCATAACAACGGGCCTCATCCCCCAAACTGACCTTGTGAATAGCAAGGGCATAATTCAATGTAATAGTGACTTCATAGTCATCCTCACGGATGGTAGCAGAATTAATCAAAGCCGTTAGTACCTCTTACAAAAAGTACACAGAAATAGTTTCAGGAATACTTCTTGCTGATGATGTTTATTATGGAGCCAATACACAAAATCACACATGTGACCTTTGCCTACTTGTGATATTGTACCAACGCTTCCCATCTAACTGAGAAAGGGGCAGGTGGTATTTTGAGTAACTGGCAGTATCAGAATGACTGAAACGCCAAATGAATCCAAAAGATGTAATAATGCTGTGTCTCATGAAAGTTCAGTCATTCTCCACCCAGATTTTGCAGCTGCATGAAAGGCTGTGTTGTTCTTAGGACTCCCTACTCCAGGAGAACTGGTTGCTGCTTTAGTCATCCCAGTCCATAGAAGCACAGTCTGTAGTAAAACATGGGCAACTGTCTGTATCAATTCATTGAGACACTACTGCTGGCAAGAAGACTGTTGAAATTATATGAAAATGAGCGCACAGGGGATTATAAAGAAGTGGAATGAAGCTGACAAGGTTATATTGCAGCAGGTTGAGAATTTTGAGATAAGGTTGATTATATTTCTAATCCACATGAAAACTGGAAAAGCAGCATTAAACCCAGATAGTTGGCATCTACTTTGAATCACTTCTGTTACTTTTGAGGGCAGTGGTTTCAAGACAATAGGACGACAAAGGCCAAGACGCAGCAGAAATAGCCTTCTCGAGGCAATTTAATATTTTTCAAGCATACCTTTTCGAATCCTCTAGCAAATGAAACAAGTTGCAGTGGACCTATATGTCAGCTCCACCAAGCAAGATATCTCTTATATTTATACTTGTACACATTGGCAGACCCACTAGGTCTCGGTGGATATAGAATTCACATGCAAAATATCTGACGGAATGTCATACCTCCCAAAAGTGTAATCTGCCAAATGACAATTAGGTTTCTGATCCCCAGTATTCATGAACTTTTCTGTAGTTGTTTCTATGTGTTAAAATTGGGGTTTTTTTGACTGGTATATCAGGACAGGCTAAGAAAGAAGTGAGCTTGAACTGCAACAAGGGCGACTTAGGTCAGACACTGGGAAAAAGCTTCCCAGTAGCTATGCTAGTTCAAGGAGTTCCCAACCCTACTTCTGCCTGCATCCTACTTCCAACTGCTCACTGCCAACCTACTTTTTTGTACTAGCACTGATGCCCTTTTTTTCCCTCCAGAGCTGTTTTTAGCCTGGGTCAGTCACTGATTCAGTCTGTAGGACATTGCCACAAGCAAGTTGTGCTGGCAGCACCTAGGAAGCAGCGTGAGGGGATGCAACTCCTTAACCCAGCAGGGCTGCCAAAGTGACCGATACAGTACTGCGGCTGAACAGCAGGGATAATTGAGCGCAGAAATGGACTGCCTGAGGCAATTGTGAAATCTCCATTGTTGGTGAGCATGAGAAGCTTCAAGACAAACATCTGTCAGGAAGAGTTTAGGCTGAGTTGATCCTCTCTCAGGACAGGGACCAAATGATCTCTCGGTCACACCAGCCCTGTCTTCTAGGAGTCTTTAGGAAGAATCTCCAGTTTCTACCTTTTTGTTCTCATCCCTTTAATCATTTTAATGCAGTTTGGTGACATCCTGAAGACTACATCTCCAGTAAGAAAAGCAATACCCTGTTCCTGTAAAACTGGTATAGTTTACGTTTACACCAGAGGTACACTATATACCCAAAGAGAATTGCTGCTATCTGCTGCTATAATCCGGCCCAGAGCAGAGGCAAGCATATCATCTAAATCCCATTTCTAGCAGGGCTTATTTAACTGACCAACTACACAGATGTCAGTGATCTCTTCTTTTTCTTGATTGCCTGCTGTGGGATACTATAAAAGCAGCTGAGCAAGGGTTTTCTTGTTTCTATCACTTCTCTTATAGCTGTGAGGCGAGAGAAGAATAGAAACTGCCATAGGAAAGAAAACAGAAAAAAAATCTTTAGCAAAAAATGGAACAACAAAACAAGACAAACAGGTCAAGGTCTAAAGAAAACGGAGACATTTATTTTTCCAGTGTTTATCTAGCAGCCACAATGACCTTTTCATGATGCTCCCTAGGAAGATACTACTCACGAGCTCCTTCCTACCTTTCCCATTCGAGGTTCTCCAATCAGTGCTCTGAATTCAAGATGGTTCTGAGCATAGCTTCTAAGGTGAGCACAGACATGATCCAGTTGTGTTCTCCAGTAACCTGGTCAGAGACAAATAAGCCAGAGAAAAATCTCTAAAATTGCGATTAACCTTTCTTCTACTCATGTGATGAATGATGCAAAAAAAAAAAATGAGTTTTTCTTTAGAAAATTCAGCTGATAAAGAAAATGAGAAGCAAGTTATACCCTAAAAAAAGGTAAAATACTGTCTTATCAATTGGCTATAATTCACTTGTAGGGCACCACTATTCACAACAAAACCATGTCTTGGAATTGTCCCTAGGAATCAGAACTGGCCCTGTGTGAAGGAGAATCTATCTCGCACTATTCCAGTTCATAAAAAAGAAGTACAATATTACAACTATGCAATTGTGCATTATTCAACTGATTTTTAGTTGATTTGAGATCACTGACAGGTAACAATAAGCCAAATCTGAAAACTGCAGACATAGTAACTCAACTTGTACAGCATTCTGGTCTGTGTAAATTATTCCCCAAATAAATGCCTTTAATTATATACAGGAGAACATATTAAAAGCTTAAGCATTC
>NW_009612341.1:9796-24802 GCF_000690535.1 Cariama cristata
TTTTGCCTGTCAGGATCCTTGGGAGATGGTCAGTGTTTCCTTATGCGGGTACCGGGCATGAAACATGAGGGGATGAACGCGCCTAGATTAAAAACTCATCTTAAGCCATTTAGAGTTTTTGTAGCTCCTGTACAAGTATTTCCAAAGCAACGTTCTGTTTTCATCAGAGAAAGAAACAAAAGGCTTTGTTCTCATTCTTAAGTGATTGTTATCAAGATCTGGCTAATTTTATTTTTGAGCATACTTATGGAAAGTACAGAGTATAATCTATTTTGTTGTAAATAAATTGTGTAGGCTTGGTAACCTCATTTAACTTACACAATGAAGTTGCTTTGACCTTATCCTTCCCTTTGTTAAGTGAAGCTTGAAACAGTGAAAAGAAGCCAAGTCAGAAGAAAAGTGCTGCTCTGACTTTTACAAGAGAAGGCAAGTGGATAAAGGTTTTTGTGCTTGGAGGACTCTTCCAAGATCAAAATTCTAGAAACTATGACAAACTAAAACAGCAGGTCTTATTTGTTAAGCAGCTTTAAAGGAATATAAAAAGAAGGATCCACAGAACAAGATCAGTTGTTCCCTGCCATGGTCTCACATGCAAAAACTAATAAAAGTTGAAAATAGTAATTAAAAAATCAAAGCTAGACTACTACTTAGTGAGTGATCCCTCCAGAGAAGTCAGTATTATTTGCAATAAACTAGTTCGTAACTGGGCTAGATCCCCAGATTTTGTTTCAAAAAATCCAGATGGTCAGGAACATATTCTTGCATGTTTGATATTTTATTATATCTAAAAGGATTTTTGGCAGCAGTGATGGAATACTTGAATTCACGCTGTCAATAGTTCATTACACCTGAATCACACTGGTTTACTGTTTGTTACAGTAGAAAAGGGGAGGCTTCTTCGTAAAGTTTACCTGGTAAATGACTTGGCTCCTGTTCAAAACAGACTGCAAGTACAGCAAAAAAAGAAATACAGTACACATCAGAGGATTAGCGGTTTGGTACTGCTGTTATTTCCCCCTGTCCTAACTGGTTTTGTTTTTTTTTTAATCTTCACAAAAGAGAAGAAGATTAGTTAATGGCTGATAGAGTCAAGAAATAATGAAAAAAGCCCACCTTATTTAATCATTTGTATTTAAAAACTTTAATATCAAATGTTTGATACTATTTGCATTGAAGAAATAATGGACATATTTGGCATATATAAACAAGATTTTCCTGAGTGATAGTGTATGGTCTTGTTGATACGTGTAGTTTCAAGCCATGTATACAGCTCAGCATCAAGGAAAGGGAACAGTATGAAGACCTGACTGTAACAGACGTTTATTGATTTATAGAATGGAATATATTCTTCAGTTCTTGGCAGGATCTAATGGAGAATACGTTACACAGTGCAACTTCAGCAAAGTTACCTCTGCTAAATGGATAAAAATTAGCATAGTTTAAAAGCAGTTCAGAATTTCTTCCTAACCTTTCCCACTGAAAGGAGTTCTCACTCACAATCAAGAGCTGTATTTCCTACAGAGATATATGGATGTTTAGTGCTACCTTTTTTTCCCTCTCAGCACTATTATGGGCCAATCCTTCATTATCTCTACCTAAATTAAGCTCCCTGACATGTTAGGCCAAGTGTATTTCCTACAGTGCTGTCTAAGAGAACACATCACATTTCAGAGCAAGGGAGTAGGAAAACAGATTTCTCTAGTGATAATTTTAAAAATAAGAGTGCATCATCTGGATATTTATACACAGTCAAAACAGGAATTTCTAACATTCATTAGCAACTTTTTCTACCTGATAGATATATAATTCTGATAATGGCCTGAGGAGTTGACCCTCTGATTGTAGAAAAGAGCTAGAGATGGGAAAGCAGATCAAAAAAAGTAACGGCTTCTCCAAATCATGGTTTGATGCTGTAGTGATTTAAAATTAACTTACTCTCTGGACTGCACAGCTGGACTGCCCTGTGAGATTAAAGACAATTTTGCAAATTGGGCCATTTATCAGGTCCCTAAGTAACACTGATGGACTGTCTTCAAGTGTTTGAGGTCCAGAAAGCTGAAGTTGAAGTATTCCTAAGATAGTAAAACTAAAATCTCTAAAAATTGCAAAGTTTTTAATGACAGCAAACAGTCAAGTGATTCCACAAAGAACTAACTGACCAAACCAGGGACTGTGAAACAGTCATCTGTGGTACTGATACAGTAGTCTGTGCGTGGACAGTCTCTGCAATGAGCGATGTAGGTGTACCAATACCTTTGGGGGGCTGGAAGATGGGGCCTACAAGAGCTCTCAAGGTTTCTACCAACCCTATTTTTTGTAATCCTGTTAAGAATCCCTTTCTAGTTTAATTTCCTTTGCTTCTGAAACTTCTTTAATTTATTCCACAACAGCAACCAAACAAGTTCTTCACATAGACAAGTCTCATCATATTTTTTCAAGAGCTATAAGCCCCTGTGTCTCAGCGTTTTGTTTAACAATACTCCCAGTATGCACAACCGCGGTTCCAACCGAACTTCACCTTGCAGGGGGTGGGGAGGTTGTTTAGTGGTTTCCAATTCAAATATAGGACACCTGCCCCTGATCTTGTAGGATCTGAGGAAATCAAACTCCTAGCAAATTAATAAGGCTGCAGAGGGGTCAGTAACCAACATTTTGATATTGTTGTTAGGCTTTCTTTTCGCTATTGATGGAATTCTCAAGCACTGCATTTACAAGTGACTGGTGGCAAGACAGACTTGTAAAGATGTAAATCGAGGTCCTACTGATGGCACGTTCCATAGACTATAATCTTTTCAAGAAAAAGCAAGGTCATACATCACAGCTTTGTTTAGAAAACATAAAATAAAAACTCCTAACCTTTTCCAGGACTAATGGCTGTCAGGAGAGGCTTATGATCACTCATCTTTTCCAGCTTTTCTTTTCGTGAAATCAGCTCAAGCTCCTTCTTTTCCAACAGTTTGCTAGATGGGTAAAAAAGTCCAACAGTTTGGGTTCCTTTATCTTCTCTTTCTTTTAGTTCTGCCTTTGATTTGGGCAAGGAAATAGGAAGAGGCTGCCAGGCATCTTGAGCTTGAAATTGTTTAGCCTGTAGGGGGTAGAGGGGAAGGAAAAGTGTAATATAGATATCATTAAATGGCTTACAAGCAGAAATTAACTAGAACAGTACACAAAATTGTGAAGGAATGAAAAAGCTAGCAGGAAGAATCATTAACAGTTCTTGATTTTAATTACCTGTCTGTAACAATGATGCAACCTATCACAAATATTCAAGCAAAAGCAAAAACTCTTCATGATTGCCAGCAGAATGACATGTATGCTTTTGTAGGACAAGAGCTGGCCTTGCTAAGTATTATGGTCTTTATTAAAACAGAATTTTAAAAACACTGTTACATATGCATGAAAGAATACCTTGTATCAGCAGGACACAAATAATTCACAAGAATAAGATAAAAGTGCTTAAAGAGCTAAGACTTTTGAAAAGCTGATTGTTTCTCACTTTGTGATTTAGAATAAGGCTGGATTAAGGCCTTTGGCTAAAGCTACATTTCGGCAGAAAGCAGTTCTCAGAATAAAGGTATCCTCGGTTTTGCCTTCAGCATGCTCACAGACCACAGCGTTGTCTCAAAGAAGAAATGAATGGAGTTGTGTTGATCTATACCGGCAGCAGGCGAGCCTTTTAGCTGTGTTCAAACCTGGCTTTGTAATACCGCGTGTCTTACCTCACAAAACCCCAGCGAGTCCCCAGCATCCGTGAGACTGCCGTTCTGAGAACCCAGCCTTGAGGGGGGCTCTATGTAAACACCGCAGGATCCACAGAAGCGAGCATATGGCTGGTTGCTTGTACCACACTTGAAACAAGTAAAGTAGGATGGGGGAGGTCCAGGCTGGAAAGTGCAATGAAACACTTGTCACTACAGAAACATACGATGCATGGTTCAGGAATGATAAAAGCAGTGGCATGAACTAAAAGAAAGTAAAGTAGCACTACCTGAAGCTATTAGATTAGAAATACTAACCGGGATACCAGATTGCTAACACGTTGGCAGGTGCAAGACAGTAAATCTTCAGATATCTCAGCACTATGCTATGGAGGCAACCATTTTTTCAGACAGATCTAGCATTATGGTATGCTATTTTTTTAACATATACTTTCAGAAATACTTATTTTCTCTGGCAAAGCCCTGTATTTACTAGTCTGGTGCTCTGGTACTGAATATTGACTGCAGTTCTTTCCAGTTCAAATCTAACACCACCTCCCAAGTCATACATACGTACATACACGTATGCATATATGCAATGGTTATGTATGCATATAGGGAAGCATTTAAAATTTTATGTAGACTCAGCTCACAGGAAAACAAAAAATATTCTCCTTGAGTGTGATCTTAGATTGAAACACTATACCTATAAAAATATATGCCAGGGGAAATTGTTTACATTGATTGTACCATGCAAAAGCTCTACTGAGCAGCAGTTAAGTACCTGTCTTTACTGAAGTTAATGAGGCCTTCAGCCAAAAAAATTGCATGCATCATCTCACCTCTAGTAATTGTCTGTATAGGTGATTGTAGCCCAGGGTACATATGGGAAAACTTGCATTAGGTTAGCCTATACTTTAACCTTTGATGAGTAAGTTACTTTGGCAAGTACACGGCTATTGCATCTCAGCTGAAGCAATGAGCTGATACTCACTGACCCATAGTAATTTGTTTACATCTCTAAACCCTTAAATCACTGACTGATGTGGGGTCAGGATGTCAGCTAAGCCTTTCATTTTTCTTTACATAATCCTATGTGCTCTAAGCAAGTATTTTGATAATAATAAGCTGTGTACTAACTGACAAGAGTTTTGCAAAGAGAAGTTTGAAATTGCTGCAGGTCACAGATGAGTAAAACCAGATTTGTCAACACAAACACCGAGAGCACGTGCCTTGGCTCCACACCAGTCACAGAAACGGGCGTCGCATTGGTTAACACGATTGCATTTTGAGCACGAAACTGTCTTCCTATGCTGGCTGAGGTAAGGCGGGGGGGTGTCTCCTCCAAACATGGGCTAATAAAACAAAACAAGCATTAGGGAGAAAATACTTCCTATGAAGAAAAGTTCACAAGCCAAATAAGGGGAAAGAGGAAAGCAAGCTACTTTGATAACATAAATATTCAGCCTAAAAGAACTATTTCAACTTAGAATAAGCAAAAGACTGACTTGGATCTAACCTGTAATTTTTTTCATTACAAAACCACAGTAAAATGTGGCATTAATTAATTTTTAAATATTTTTAGCAGAACTAAGGCAAAAAAAAAATCCTTATCAATGGTGTCCTTTTACACTCAGTATTTATTAATATGTAAAAGTACATTTGAAGTTAAAAGGGAAGTTTCTCTGCTGGTAAACTTATATTTTTAAATCCAAAACACAACAGCTATTTTTCTTTGTACTTTTCTTTGTAGTAGTATGGCAGGAAGAGTGTGTTCAGACAATGACTTTTCTCTCAGTTTGGTATTTGCTACATAAATGTTTTTTTTTGCACTCTTTTACCTAATACAAGTTATATATTACCTAGCTTTTCTACTACAATTAACTTACATGGGTATGCGAAAGAAAACAGATTTTTCAGCTGAAACTTCTAGATGTTGAGTATAGATCCTAGCTAGGACAAATAGGTCTTAAAAATGTTTTGTTAGGTTTTGCCTCAGGGCTTATGCAGTTTATTTTCTCTGCAAGTCAGGAATATGGATTAAAAACAGAACCTGAGGAAAATTATTTGGATTACAGACACCACAACAGCAAGTAAGCAAATGAAATAGCCTTATTTTCATCTGTGACCTGCACTGCAATTTGAACGATGTAATTTAGGGTGTTGTTAGGAAGATAAAATTTACAAAAGCACAAGTCTAAATATGTTCTAAATCTAAATTATTTAACAGCCATTAATAGTAATATCAGCATTATCACTAATTATCAATTATTCAGTAATTACTATTTGTTATCACTAGTTAATCATTATTATTAGTAAAAATTCTGATTACTATTAATAATTCTTAGTAAGCATTTAACTTTCTCTCTTAGCTGCTACAGATCTCACTGTTCAAGTCATATGCCTAACTACATATGCAGCTACATATTAATATCTACATTCAGTGAAGCAGCTAAACATAGGTTTATCTTGGGTAAGTACAGATTTCTACTGAAATTCACTTTGAAATGACACCTCAGTGGCTATACAAGAGAACTTTGCCTCTACCTACTGACAATTTTAGACCTCAGGATGTTGCCATTGTAATCAGAAGATTATAACTTGCAAATAATTATTTTTCTCTCATTTCTGTATTTATCACAACCTGGAGAAGTAAAATGTACCAGAAGGTTTTCATACAAGACTTTTCTTTTCAGAAGTTAAAGTAAAATTCTTCTAAGGAACCAAATGAGCAAGCTAAATGGGGAGTTGAAACAGAAAGCAATTTTAGGGGGATCAGTTAGTGTTGCTTTTCTCACCTCTGTGCAGAGTCACAGCCAAATACAAGCCCAGTAGCTGTATGCATGTAGGGGAAGCAGCAAATGGAGATAAGAAAAATAATTTAAAAGAGTATTTTATTTTCACAAAATAATTGAAATCAATGAGAATGATATTCCTGATATATATACTCAAGTCTTCTATTGCAGTTGAAAGTAATCTGAACACAAACAAGACTCCCTTGGAGTCAAGACTACCTGTTTTCTAAAAGCCTTCTGAGCTGTCACAATGGCCTTTGCAATCCTGTCTTCCACAGGAGAAACTTACATTTAGCTGGACATTAGTGCTGCAGCATCTCTGGGAGTACTGGGCTTGAATATGGCATGGGGGATGGAATCTCTGCTCTTGTAACATAGGGACAGAGGGATATGACTTCTGCTTCCCAAAGAAAAAGAATGTCATGCTTTGATTTGATTAACCCTAGTGTGATTGATGCAAGAAGCCTTACCGTCTGTATTTCAGGCAGTTTGCTTTCACAAGTCACACAGTGTTTATGATGAAGAGGGTTTCCTGTGCCACACGCCTGACAAATTACTTTGCCCTTTTAAGTAGAGAAAGAATACATTTCACATATAGTATTTGAAAACTGTGAACAACAATAAGAAGAGGAGAACCTGATTTTACAAAGCACTGTGGTTATTCAGCCCTGCAGATAGAAGAGATCCTTCAAATCTGTGCTGTGGGCTTCAGACTTTAGTTAGGCTGTATTGCCTGGTCATCACAAATCTATGTAGCTTGGTGACAATTTTTTTTAAACTATGGTACAGTTCCCTCAGGAGATCCAGCATCAATACCTCCAGATCTTTCTTTACACTAGTGTCAGTTTGCTTAGTCATTGCACTCACACATAACAGATAGTCCAGGATCTGCAAAGAAAATTATTATAATTTTTATTATTATATACCACGAGAGTGCCCTAGAAGGTCTTAGCACAGCCACTATTAACAAGTGAGTTTCCATCAGAGCTAAGAATAATGAGTCTGATATTTTGATTGTTGCCACCAAATGGTTCAGGTCTGCCTTTGCATCTACATCAGGGCTGCCATAAAACATTAAATTTGGGCCAATGGCTATAATCTACTTTGACATCAAGCTCATAACTGCCTCAGATTATGAATCTCCTTTATATCTGATAGTCTTCAGCCAGTAATGGTTCCCTTGTAATTATCACAGAATCACACAGAAGGGTTGAGGTTGGAAGGGACCTTTGGAGGTCACCTGGTCCAACCCCTCTGCTCAAGCAGGGTCACCTAGGGCAGGTTGCCCAGGACCATGTCCAGACAGCTTTTGAATATCTCTAAGGATGGAGAATCTACAACCTCTCTGGGCAAGGGCAAACCCTGCAGGTGCTGAGCCACCCGCACAGTGGAAAACTGTTTTCGGATGTTCAGAGGGAACCTCCTGTGGTTCAGTTTGTGCCCGTTGCCTCTGGTCCTGTCAGTGGGCACCACTGAAAAGAGCCTGGCACTGTCTTCTTTGCAGCCTCCCTTCAAGTAGTTACATACATTGACGAGACTGCCTCTGAGCCTTCTTTTCTCTAGGCTAAACAGTCCCAGTTCTCTCAGTCTTTCCTCCAGATGCCCCAGCCCCTTAATTATCTCTATGGCCCTTGGTTGGACTCTCCAGTATGTCCATGCCTCTCTTGTACTGGGGAGCCCAGAACTGGACACTGCTCCAGATATGGCCTCACGAGTACTGAGTAGAGGGGAAGGATCACCTCCCTTGACCTGCTGGCAACACACTTCCTAAACGCAGCCCAGGATACCATACATTTCTTTGCTGTAAGGGCACATGGCGGGGTCATGGTCAACTTGGTGTCCATCAGATAGATCCTCAGGTCCTTTTCTGCAAAGCTGCTTTCCAACTAGGTGACCCTCAGTATGTATAGGTGCAGGGGGGGTTTCATTCCCAGATGCAGGACTTCACACTTCTCCTTGTTGAACTTCATGATGTTCCTGTCAGCCCATTTCTCCAGCAGGTCCCTCTGGATGGCAGCACGAACTTCTGGTGTATCAGCCACTCCCTCTCAGTTTCGTATCATCAGCAAATGTGCTAAGGTTACAGTCTGCCCCAACCTCCAGATCATTAATGAAGAGGTTATACAGGATCAGACCCAGTCTTGACCCCTGGAGTACACTGCTGGTTCCTGGCCTCCAGCTAGACTTCCTGCCATTGATCATCACCCTCTGGGTTCAACTCTTCAGCCAGTTTTCAATCCATTCACTGTCTGCTCATCCAGCCCATACTTCAGCAGCTTCTCTGTGAGGATCTTACGGGCGACAGTGTCAAAAGCCTGAAGTCGAGGTAGACAATATCCACTGCTCTCCCCTGATCTACTAAGCCAGTCATTGCATCCTAAAAGGGTATCAGGATGGTCAAGCATGGCTTCACTTTTGTGAATCCATGCTGACAATACCTGATGATTTTCTTGTCCTTCACATGCCTGGAAATGGTTTCCAGGATTACTTGCTCCATTACCTTCTCATGGATTGAGGTGAGGCTGACCAGCCTGTAGTTCCCTGGGTCCTCCTTCTTGCCCTTTTTGAAGGTAGGAAATAGACTTAATTTCCTCCAGTCCTCAGGAACCTCTCCCAGTCGCCATGCTTGTTCAAAAATTATTGAATGATCCCAATGCCATCACCCAGCTCCCTCAGCACTCATGAGTGCATCCCATCAGGGGCCCATGAACTTATGTATTTCCACTTTGTTTAAGTATTCTCTAACCTGATCCTCCTCCATTTAAAGGTTAAGTCTTCCTTCATCCAGACTTTCTCCCCTGGTTACCAGGGCCTTGGATTTCTGAAGGCTGATCTTACTAGTAAAGGCTGAAGTGAAGAGGGCAGTCAGCACCTCAGCCTTTTCCACATCCTGTGTCACCAGGTCCCCCACCCAATTCAGCTGCGGGGCCACATTTTCCCTCATCTTCCTTTTGGTATTTATACACTTACAGAATCCCTTCTTGTTGCCTTTGACATCCCTCACCGGATTCAACTCCATAGGGACTTTGGCTTTCCTAACAACATCTCTGCATGTTCCTCCCAGGTTACCTGTCCCTGCTTCCACCTTCTGTATACTTCCTTTTTATATCTGAGTTTTAATGGGAACTCCTTGTTTATCTATGCAAGGCTCCTGGCACTTTTGCCTGTCTTCCTGCTCATCAGGATGGACTGCTCTTGAGCTTGGAGGAGATGATCCTTGAATCACCTTGAATCATTACTAGCTTTCTTGGACCCCTGTTTCTTCCAGGCCCTTATCCCATGGGACTTTTCCAAGCAGATCCCTGAAGAGGCCAAAGTCTGCTCTCCTGAAGGCCAGGGCTTTGATCTTGCTTTTTGCCTCTGCTCCTTCCTCTCAGGCTCCTGAACTCCACCATCTTATGGTTGCTGCAGCCAAAGCTGTCTTTGACCTTCACATCCCCAACAAGGCCTTCCTTCCTTGTAAGTATGACATCCAGCACAGCACCCTTCCGCATTGGGTCCTCAATCACTTGTGTCAGGAAGTTGTCATTGATACTTTCCAGGAAGTTCTGGATTGCTTATACATTGTTCCTCCAGCAGATATCGGGGTGCTTAAAGTCCCCCACAAGGAGCAGGGCCCGCAAATGTAAGCCTACTTCTAGCTGTCTGTAGAAGGCTTCATCCACTGGTTCCTCCTGCTCAGCTGGCCTACAGCAGACTCCCACTACGATGTCACCCATACAGTCATGCGAGCCATCCCTCCACCGCTCTGTGCTCCCATCAAGATCACAGCCCTGCAACTGCATGCAGATCTCTTAATTCTGCATTACAGGCAGTTCCTTGCTTACCTGCAAATGCTTGAGGTGACCTCACTTAAGCCCTGTTTTGTTGATTTAGTGTTCCCCTTCCTCCTCATCACCCAAGAATCTTCGCTTGTCAGCCCTGTCCATCACTCCCTCACAGGGCTGCTGGTAACCCTCCCTGCACTGTTGTTTCTAGTTTAAAACCTTTCTTACTATGCCAGCGCTCCTGATGACAAAGATACTTTTGCCCTGTGAGGTGGATCCCATCTCTCCTAAGGAAATGTTGATCCTCAAACAGGGTCCCGCTGTCACAGAAATGAAACCCTTGTTGCCGACACCAGCTCTGCAACCAGTTGTGGTCATGCAATATCAGTCCTCTCCTCCTCACACCCTTTCCCCTGACTGGGGGGGATCGAGGACGGTCCTTACTTGGGTCTCCATACACTTAGGGAGGGAGTATTTTGTAGGGCAAATTTTGTCTAGTTAAGACAACCAGCACTTTAGGATCACTGACTAAGACTGCGCTGTAACATCTTGAGTATATACCCACTGCCCAAGTCCTGCCAGCCCATCTGTGCTAAGCACTTGCAATCAAACAAGGTAAGCAGAGCAACGAGGGCAGATTTCATAAACTTGAAATGCTTAGTAATACTAAGGCCATAAATCATAGAATCACAGAGTATCTCTCTACTGAACACAAGTGCATGCATTCCTGTCATTCTCACTGTTACATCATGTGCTCTTCAGCATGCCTTCCTGAGCTTATATGGTTTAGCTTTTAATGATTCTTTCTAATCAAGGTGGTTTTAATCCTACTAACTCTTAAAGCTGTCATGATGTAATTATACAAACCCAAGTTGGATCAAAATATTTGTAATGAAGTCATCTGTTAGAATAATGCATGCCAGGAGGTAAATTGCTATTTTGTTATATTTATTCTCAATTACCTTTATGCAGATGTTGGTTTGGGGCTGCAGCTGTGGAGCTATTGGTGACTCGCATACAATGCAAGTTGGTGTATTCATCGGCACAAGATGTCTGCATTCAAGACATGGTGCCATCTGAAGAAAAAGCCACATCACAGCACATTAAGGACTATAATGAGATCATGAAGGTTATCATGAGATTTTCAAGGTTTTCCTGGTTAAAGTCTACCTCAGCAGCAAAGTCACTGGAAACAGCATCTGACAGCAACAGATGCTGATATTGATCCGTAAAGATCAAAGGCTATTGAGAAAATATGAAGACAACCGGAAAGAGAATGCTTTACTGACTACTGAATATATGCCAGAAAGGTACTAAGTTAATTTTCAGTCAAATTAAAATGCTACTAAAAGTGTGTGCAGGTAGTTGAAATCCTCCTAATTATGAACCTAATCTAAAGAGGTGGTGAATATTCTCAGTCATCACTTGAAACTACAGTGTTGCCCCTGACAAGACATCTTTCTGATGTTACAGGAAAAAAAATACACCATTGACTTGTTAGATCACATTATTACCTCTTGGGAAGAGCTTAGAGAAGACAGTTACAGGCATCACTGCAAAAACTTGGTGGTTTGCCCACACATGCCACCGTTTCAGGCATATTAGGTGGATCTTCTACAGCTATGACATAAGCACTAGTTACTAACTAACTAACTGCACTAGTCAGCACCGGAATAAGATGCATATAGAGGTCCTGAAGATGCAGTGGTGGTTGTTGCATGATGAGGAAGAATCTGAATTTGTTAATGTTTCCTGACACAGGCAAAAACCCCACAATTTCCTTTTTTATTGTTATCCTTATTAAAATATATGGTACTTGAAGCCATCTATGGTTAATTTTGCCCGTCATTTAAGAATTACATCGGGTCCACTGCTAAAGGTATTGAACAAAATAAAACAATCGGAACAGAACTTCGTAAATGAAAGAGTGACTAAATAATGGTTTTGCCAGCACTGAATGTGTAATTTGCTGAGGCAGTTGTTTTCTCCAAAGACGATTTGTTGATTGTTATGATGTTTCGCTGACCTGTGCTCCTTCAGGGGGCGGGAAGCGATGTACTGGCACAGGTGGGATAGGAGATCCACATTCCTGACAGAAGTGAGCCAAGGGGTCAGCCAGGCGAGGTGCAGAACATTGTGCACATCTGAAAATAAGCGCAAGCTGGCTGAGCATGTTTTGGTATTGTACTGCTGCATAATCATGAATAATCCAGAACTTGTTGTGACAGGACTTAGGCCACTGACTTCTCAGTTGTGGTTTCCAAGCTGTGATGGTCCACCAGACCATGCCCCAGCATCCCTGATATGAGGTTCTGAACTCTGAACAGCTTTGCAAGGTAGAAAGCTCTCTGGCTGCTACAGAATTTCATACTTTCTTCCTCACCATGTGAGGTAAACAAGTGTCCTGACAGGCAATCTGTATCAGGCGTCACTGCTGCACCATGTGGAACCACTGCTGCAGATCACAGAAACCTTTCAATACTGAGAAGCATTAATGCTCTGTCAGACTACTCCAGTGAGCAGTTTTCACCTAGAGCAGCGAGGGCTGTACTCTAATTTGAAAAGACAGCTTTTTCTCTCATTCTGCAGGTGTTAGGATTTTTTTTTTTAAAAGGATGATAAGAGAGTTGATAACTGCTTACTGTGAAATGTAAACAAAACTATCTGTAAGAGAAAGAATTTTCAAAGCCCTACCAAGATCATGTTCTCCAGTTGTGAGCCAGTGCCTGTCTTTGCTTTCCTCATTTTTATCGAGCCCCACAGTATTATCAACTTGGTTGCAAAAGGCAATTGCTCAGTTACTTCCCAAGGACAAATACGTTAAAAGGAGAAGTCACTTACTTGAGGAAATCTGTTTCCCTCTGGATCCTTGACACCTGTGTGCTTGCTAAGCTCTTCCGGCTAGTCACTGCAGAAGAACTAACAAACTGAAAGAAGCGTAATTCTTTAGCCTTAGTAAGCAAATATTTGCAAAATGCATATAAGAGTAGCAAAATCAGCTAAAGATGGTAATTTGAGACAAACTGCACTGGAATGCACTGCTTTAAGGAATATCTACTACACTTGATTCCCCCTTTAGCCACATTAAGGACCCATAGCTTCTTCCAATAAAAATAAATCAATGTCTTGCTATTTACTTCCAAGACAGCATTACTGAATATTAACTTTGAAATATCAACTTGCCAACATATAGTAATAAGTATTTGCTAATTGCGGATTCGTTAGATGAGAATAAGTAGGAATGCAGGTGTTGTTAATTTGCTTTGCCTGGTTTTGTCCTTACTGATAACTGCGTACTGCTTTGGGCATTCCTATTCCAGTGTGTTGTTACCAGTAAATTTAAATTAGTACTATATAATACAGCCGAAGGCATTAATTTCTGAGAGATTATATGAGAATGATCAAAATCTTCACATCTTTATTTTTTTTAGAGCTCAGTTCTGATGACAGCCTTTTCCAGTTTTCCTCAACAGCCCTTTGCTTACCTGTAATGGCTCTGTTGTTAGTGCTGAGATGGATTCCTCTCTGTACTCTCTTGTTTCCAAATGACTGGCAGGGAGCTGTCGTCCTTGCAGGAGCCTCTGAGTAGTCTTTCTTTCTGTTTCCAAGTCTAAAATTACAATCCTGTTATTCCACTGTGATTCATTTCATGCAGTTAACGTATACCTTAACATGAATATTACATACTCCCGCTTTAAATTCCAACAGCTAAGCATATTTAAAAATGTCTTTGACATCCAGATTTTGGGTTCAAATAAATGGCATGGACTTACAGGAAATTAAAATAGAAGAAACCTCATTTCTCTCTGAAAGAGCTTCCTTTTGTATTTTTCTCTATTTACAGTGTTCTTTCCTGCATGCTAAAAAAAACCTCAGCTCCTAAGAGTAAATTAATGAGTAAACATTAATATGATGCCCTGCTTCTAAACAGTCCCATTGCCGTTACCATGGAATAACAGGCTTTATCTATAGAGAAAATCTGGGTCAAGCTTTCGTTTCTGCTTTGTGTATTTATTTTGGAATCCTACCACATGCAAACATCAGTAAAGAACTCTGTAAAGGATCTGCAATCCCATCAACTTAACAGCATTTTCTGGCACAAAGGAAAATATAAACTAGGCCTTGTAATGTTGCTGAGAAATGAATGATGTTTTAACAGAGCTAGCGTGAAATGTATGGAAAGTAATTTTTGTTCTCTATTTGCAGTGTTGAGCAATCGAAATTGGAACTCCCAGAGGATGTTCTGTCTTCTGAGATGGTTTTAAAATCACCCATATTTTACCAATGATATAAGAGGAAAACTTTACACTATTTTCAGCTAAGACAGAAGTTTATTTCAGTTTTATGAAGTAATATTATACCTTGAAAATCTTGGGGTGCTTCACTCCAGGCAGACTTGATTTCCACATTCACTCCATTCTTCTTTGGTTTTGTAGTAAACATTTCACCTTCCCTTTCCTAAAAAGTAATTCCATTTGAATTCCAAATGAAATTTTTGGTTTTGCTCTAATCTTCTCTTGCTATAGTTATTTGTTATGATTTTAAAAGTATATGGTTAAGGTATTTATTTTCAATGCAAGCATTTGAAAAGCTTAAATTACAAATGTATTTTTAAAATATTTGACCTGAACTGGTCATAGAAGACCAGTGAAAAAAAGAAAAAAGTAATATATCCCCTTGAAATTTTAATATTACAAAAAAGGACCAAGGCAGCTTGGTTCTGGTTTTGGCTGGGATAGAGTTAAT
>NW_009612342.1:0-16533 GCF_000690535.1 Cariama cristata
TGGTGCTTAGGGACATGGTTTAGCAGTGGCCTTGGCAGCATAAGGTTAATGGTTGGACTTGGTGATCTTAAAGGTCTTTTCCAACCTAAACAATTCTATGATTCTATAAGGTGAATTTCTGAGTTGGTGATAAACCTGATACAGACATTCTTGCATCAGCCAAAACCAGGCATCTGTTGGCTTCGCTTGTATTCATGTCTGGCAAAAGCTGAAATGAGAACGACAGACTGCGACCGCTTAAGGACACCCATAAGAGTTTGCACTGACATAACTACATTAATTTCAAACAGATTTTAGTTAAACTAGTATAATTATCATGTCTTGACAAGGTTTCAGTCTTTTTTTGCATCTCTTTTCTCTCCAGAGTGGCGATTGCCACTGACAAATGGCATAATCTAACTGTTTAGCTAAGTCCATGGCACTTCTTTGAAGTGAACAGGGATTACTTGGGCAAAGCCAAAATATCTGTCAGGCTGTTAAACGTGTTGCATATTTACTGACACCTCTGGAGTCAGTTAGCTTTGTATTTTTAAAAAGGACGAGGAAAATAGCTTAAACTGTTTTTGAAAGGCTTTGAAACAGTGTCTAAGGAATAAATGTGAAAGACCTGAAGACTTGTACTAGATACACTCTAGGCTAATTCTGATCACGTTGAAATTGATGACATACCAGTGCAAAGCCACTGTAACTGTGGGAAGAATAGAGCCCTCGGGGGGCTTTTTTTAGGTTTTTTTTTTTTTTTTTTTAAAGAGTATTTGTGAGCAGTGTGATTGTCATGCAGAAGCACAGCATTGCTCCAATGTATACCGTGTCATCTGTTCTATGTTAATAAATTAGCATCTGCAGCCACCATTGCTGCCTATCAAATCTGGGTACAAAATTGAGCTGTTTGATCTCACTGCCACTGAAGCGTGTCTGCATGATCATGGAAGATGCATATTATCCCATCTGTTTTTCACAGACCCTCCATCAGGCTGTATGCTTCAAGGTAATGGATCAGACACAATGTGAATTCCGCTGCAGATGACTGCCTTAGAGGCATCCTACTTTGTCACAGTGTATAAAAATTTGACTTAAGAGTCATTTTATTCCTTCAGAGCAGGTCATTTAAGCCCTGTCCACACTAAGGAAATTGCTAGCTTTGGCTGAGCTCCTTTAGTGAGAACGGTTGCCCCAGTGTGGACATGTGGCTGTCTCCATTTTCATTAATGTGTCAAGTCACTTCTCTCCAAGAAGACCTTACAAGACATTCATTCAATCAACAGCAGCTGTTGGTGGCCAGTTTATTCTTGGGCTGCTGCTGCCACTTGTCCAGATGGAGCCGAAATAGTGCCAGCCATGATGAGACTTCTGGGGAAAACATCAGAGGTGGGAGATGGCACAACGTCCCAAGCACTGGCAATTCCTGCAGCTGGGATGCCCGGCCACTGTGGTGGGGTGGCTGGAGGTGCTGAGCATCAGTCTTGTCAACCGAAGTTTGTATCTGCCATACTTGCACACTAGCTGCTGCTGCAAGCCAGCCAGCTATTCTTGTAGTAAAATCTTTTGCTGGACTTGCCACATGCATTTTCCTCAGAAATACACATTTTTGTCTCATTACCTAGGAAGAGAGAAAAATGAGACAACTGCAAGTTTGATTTTGAGTGTAATAAAACTAGTTTATTTACACAGTAACATGAATGCCACAGAGTACACAGCAAAGTACCACAGCAAACCAGAGTGTAACTGCCCCCGATCACAAAGGAAGGCTTGAAGTTATATACTTATTTATATAAAAACGTGTAAATATCAATATGAAGCACCAGATAAAGCAATGCAACCAGGAATTTCAAATACAAATTACCCACAAGAATGGAGTTGAAATAATAATAATAAAAAAAAAATCCCTTATTCAAGGGATTCTAAAGAAATCCCATTTATAAAAGTCCATTGATTTTGGAATCCCTAATTTAAAAATAAATTTCCCCCTTTTATTAAAAATAAGAACATATTCTTAAATGCTCAGCATAATTAAGTTTTAAAAGAAAAAAACCCAAGGATTTCAACTGCCAAACCTTCTAATACCAACAGGCCAAAGGACAAAGAAACAGAAGTTTCAAGTAATTTCTGAAGAGGTGTTACTTATGAAATGACTACATTCAAATTTACACACTCTTAAATATATATTATATATACAATATATAATATATATATTTTCAAGCAAAAAGGGGCAAAGAATACTTTTGGGATACAAAAATTCTTATACATACATATATATATTAAAACATGCCCACACGCACTCATATGTATATATATGTATGTATATATATATGAACAAATATTTCCTCCATATAAAAAAACTTCCAACCTCTTCTAAATCCCTGAAATCTTCCCTTGGATTTATGGAAAAAAAAAAAGACCCTTATAGTCTGAAGTACAAACCAAATTCTCAAATTCTGTAGAGTGGTAAAATGCTTATGTACAGGTAAGTTGAATATTTCATTTCTCAATGGCAACTCTGCTTGATCAGAAAGCATTCTGTGGTTTCCAACTAAATGCTGAGTGGAGCACCAATGCAAGGAGACTTACAGGAAATGATTTAAATTACTTTCTACACCTATTCAAAATCACCATCCTTCTAATACTGCATCCAGGTGAATAATAAAATCCATACAAATACCTGCTAGAAATTCTCTGCAACACAGCAGTGGGAAAGACTTGCTCCTCCTTTTGGAGTTCATGGCGCCCTAAAGAAATTTCTCCCCAGCATTTCTTTTGAAAAGTATTTTTTGTATACTCCTCCCTTGAAGCGTTTGGAATCCAGATGTTTACAGAATATTTCCACAGGTATATTTTTATAGAGGTATTTAAAATTCTATTCTGCACTTCTTTGACGTTACCTTACTGCATAACTAAATCATCATCACATCTCTCTCTACATGGATTGAAGGGCTCTGATTGTGCTCTAGGTTTTACAGGAGTTTCAGCAGAACCAACACTACCTCTGCAAAATCAGAGTAAAACAGATGGCCTAGTCGTGCAGGGAATAATAGTCATGTACTGCTTCAACAGAGAAACAGCTTAATTCCTATTTGGGGAAAGGGGGAAAGGAAAGTGCATTAAAAGGTCCGATTCAGTTTCCGTTGTATCCCTCAGAAAAGTTACAATTGGTTTAAATAAAAACAGGACCATTTAATTTATACTTACATATGAATTTAATTGCTATTACAAACAAAAAAAATAATTTAGGTGGGGCATCTCAGCACATGAATTGAGAAACATACATTTTATTTCAGCAGCAAATACTATTTTTACATGCTAAAGTTAAGGACCTACCGTGGGAAGCTGCTGAATAAATTCTCCAAGTAGCTGAACCCTAACACACGCAATTTATTCAAATAATGTATTTTTCTCTCTAATATCTGGGAATTCCCCTGTGTTAAAATGTCAAGATGATCCATTCATACCTTGTGGGTGCTGCCGGAATGTGTGGAGCATAAAAGATTTAAGGTGGAACATTTCTGTAAATGCTACATGCATTCTTGTCTGTGGGCCAGCAACATATCCGAGCTTGAATTATTGATTTCATCATGTCTGAATATTGAAGTGAGACCAGGCTTCTATATCTGGACGTTCCTGAGACTCCAGAATAAAATGCTGGATTTCCTCATTCCTGAAAATTTGTAGGCAAGTTTTTACTAGTAGATTCTCTTTATATTCACCTGGTTATGCATATTGACTGGATCAGATCTGAGGTTTGAAAGATAATTAGTGAATAAGTAATTCCCATTTAAGAAATACAAAACAAATCTCAGGAGTATTTTTTTTAGAACTCCTGGTTTAACAAGAGGTTTGCATTTCACACCACAGAGTATGGTGTGCAGCACATCCACTACCTACACCAGGAGCAGCACATCTTACCTTCACCGCTTCTTCCAGACTAATCAGATTCCTCATCTCCTAGAAGCTGAGTGTATGCAGTAGATTGTCAAAGCAATAGGCTTCTGTTGATGCTGTGGTCAGTCTAGACCAATTGACTTGTTACCCACTATCCTCCCTGTGCAGATCCCAGATTTGAAAGCCCACAATTCTGTTACTTCAGGTTTATGCTGTAGTACAACCAGCTTAAAGGAACTCGTTCACATAAACTCCCAAACCAAATCTCATTGAATAGATCAATTCAGTATCATACAAAGTACAGCATTTAGTTTTGTAAAGTCTTTTGCACCTTACTGTGGGCAGTATTATTTCTAGGGCTATTATGAAAAGCATAAGATTTCCACCAAGTGACGAGCTAGCTACATTTTAGTTTCTTGACAAGGCACTAAACATTGTGAATCCGGTCACTGCGCTCTCTCTATAACATTAGAGAGGTTTTAAATGGCTCTAATAGGATCAGAAACCACTCATCAGAATTCCTCAAACAAGCATTTGATTTTTCCAGAAATTAGTTTCCACTGGAAAAATCTGTAGAGTTCATGTTAAAAATATTTGAATGACAGCTTTTATTAATAGAAAAATATATATTTACAGTCAATACTGTTATCTTAGTTTTGCAGCTCTTCCTATTTCTTGAGCTCAACTGAAAGTGCGACATTGCTAAAAAAAAGTTCAAGATCTGTGCACATATTCAAGTAAGTTATAACGTGCACAGCCAGGGGTTTTGTTCCTGTCATACACAGGATCCCAGTTACAAACAGAGCGGGTTTTTTTCCTTTTGCTTAGCAATTATGCTGTAGCATTCTTAGGATTTGTTTACAATCAGTTTAATGCATACATTCTTGTATATTTATGTGGCACAATCTGTTGCCAGGATGGAGAACCACCACAAACAGAGTTACAATCATCAGTTACAGGCATATCTGCAAAGTCAGCCTCAAGCTCCCCAGGGAATAGCTCTGGCCAGATTGTGTTCAACTACTTTGACCATTCTTTCTTTTTTAAAGAAAAAAAAACACACAACATTACAAATTGCTAAAGTTTACCCAGTGCTGCACAAGAAAGAGATTAGTAGTGAACATCTATCCATGCTTGATTATACTGCAGAGCTAAAATGAGTATTGGTTCATCACAAAAGATACAAACTGAAATTAGATAGCTAGAGATACAAAGGCTTCGGACCAGCTGCGTTAAATACATATGGTTGTAAAACATTCAAAATTCAACTTTGCATGTGCGTGTTGACATGAAAATGACACTGAGAACGTCTGTCCGTAAACACGGAAACACCTGCCAGCTTCAAGGAATGAGCCCACTGCAATGGCAAGTGGTCCAAGAATTGCTCGTACGGCCTATGTGAGTTCGGTGAGAAATGATGTGCGCACATGCACTATGAAACAAACACAAAACTAGACCACAGAGAACAAGAAGCCCTACTTGTAGCTCAACACATTGGACTAATAGCTAGTAGATAGTACGCAAGTGACTTGTCATGCTCGGTGTATTTAAACTATAAGAGCATTGCCCTCCTGTGTCCAGATAAAGCAGGGCTGCACTGAACGTGTGTGTGGTTCTTTGTAAAGGTTCTTCTACGAGCTGCTCAGCAGTAGTGTAGAAACTTTCTTTCCTGATGTAATGGAAATACCTCAACTACATACATTGCACTTGGGCTTTTAATGCACTGTTCTCTTTTTCTGCATCAATGCCGCCATCCTAACCTTTTTGCCAAAAAGAGAAGAAAAAAATAGATATCACATTAAAATATATTATCCTTATCCTTGCCTGATCCTTCACTGATACAGGTGAATCAAACAAAAGAATAATAATCAGAAGTTTCAAAAAAAAAATAAATCTTTAGAAAGGTCACAAAGACAGTCTATACTACGGCACAATCGATGTAGGCTTCCACACACTATTCAGCTTAGCTCTGATAGATGCCAGAGAAGAATAATATATACATTTCAACCCCTCCAAATGTATGGTGTGGATCCAGAGCTAGTTTTACTGACTTTAAGCCTGCAGGACTGTTTGTTCAGTTTCCATGCATCTGGTCCAAGCATGCATATGCTGTATAAAGTGGCTATTTCTTTCAAGGCTGAAGTGAATTGATTCCTCACAGTTTTAACAATTAAAATGAAACATCAATCCATAAAAAGAACACAAGGATATCTGTGCATTTATGTGCCAGGAAAGTAAAGGAAGGGGCTGCAGATCTAGCATCAGGTAAAGGCTGGTGTGTAAAGTGAACACTGTAATGTACAGCTTTAAAAAATACATACAAGAATTGCACATAGATCCATAGGAGAGAAGCACAGGTTCATAACTAGGGCTGTCTGCTTTCCATCACCTGGGTCAGAATATTCGGTATCAATTTTTCCCCTGCATCCAGATCAATTCTTCAGAGCGATTCAGGAAACAATTCAGAGCCTAGCAATGCTGAGCAAAGATACCGTCTGTACAACTGCAGAGGTTCCATAGGAAATAGCCGTTAGGCCAGGGAAGGAAGTCAGCAGCGGCCTCTAAAAGTTAAAAGCTCCTTCAGGTTGAGTTTTTAAAAATTCTGTCTCTTTAATTCTCACTAATTCCTGCTCTAGTCCAAAACTCTGTCTGCAATGCTCTTTGAGCTATTCTGACAACATTCCATTTGTAGGGTGTTGTCTATAGCAACATTAGAAAACACTAGTTACAACAGACTGATATGCAGCCAAATACCGCTGTGGGAAAAATGGATCATGATACTGTTAGTTGTGGCTGCCAAACTCAACAGCTCCCTCAATAATTAAGCAACAGTGTTTTTGCCCCCTTGTTTTTACCCTTCAGAGAGCTGTGTCTGCAGTAGAAGTGTCTCCATGTGGCCTGTCAGCTTCACAGAGACAAGCTCTAAACGTTTCTATCTCCTGCCAACATACCAACAGAGCCAATGTCAGTCCCACTTTGCAATATGGCACAAGTGACAAGAGCAGAACAAAATAAAAGAGAAGAGGTGGCTGTTATTTTCATCCCCGATTCATAGCAGTGATTGTCAGAGAAGGTTATGTACATCCTATCCATTTCAAGTCAGGCTTTAATGCCTTCTGCGATGGAAGAGGAATTTCAACTGCCCACCATGTGTTGTATTGTTCTTGTATAGACGTGGTTATAGCTACAGTACATCACCAGTCCAGACTGGTGAATGTCATGTAGGAAATGGGATAGACAAAGTGTGCATATTCTGCTTTTTAATGCAGAGGTCTTAAGCTAAGGGTAATGGTCTGATTAAGGCAGCATTGTTGAAATCACGGATCCATGGTTAGAAAGAATATGGGTAGGCAGTGAGTCAGAGCCAGAGAAGGAGGGAAGAGGACTGAACACAGATGTTTACTGCCCACTGACACTTGCTGCAGTCAGCAGGATAACTACATCTGGGGAGGGAAAAAAGGCGGCGTTAAGTGTGAGAGAAAGATCAGAACCTGTTTGGTTGAGAACAGAGGAAAGAGGAGTCCGGCCCGCTTGTGGGGGACTCATTAAGCTGAGAGAAAATTTTGCGTGGTATGTGAATGGAAGCAAATAAGTGTTTTGTGGCATGGTGGATCATTCGTCTCATGGTTACAACTAATCCACATCTGCTTATGGTGACTGCTATTCACTAACCGATACTACATATGGAAATGACAGAAACTACCCAGAAGAGGAGGGCAATTTGTTTACTGCAGTGGTAGAAATAGTGGTATCAAAGTTTGCTCTCCTTTTCAGCCAGATATTAATCAAGTTACATACTGACCCAAATCCAGTCATGTATATATAATCAATCCCTAACAGGCCTGGCAAAAAGTAAAGTTTCTGTCATATTGGGTACCGGATGGAATTTCTCCAATTAGAACCTATTTGCTCAGAGTTGCTGGCTTTGATATCTAGGCTATTTTTTAACACTTGTACAAAGTGTGAGCCCTAGGGCAGGCTGGAGCGAGGGCTGGGGTGGAGGTGGGGGGGTGCTTTATGAAAAGCAACAGGCTCTACAAACTAGTGCTGCTGCATGATTCTCACAATGCGATGAAGTGAGTCTATAGTGGCAAAAGCCAGATATTGACAACAAAGCCAGTCTTCCAGAATAACTCCACAGTCCCTGTCCAAGGACTTCTCTGCAAACTTGATCATCAGCAGCGTCCTTTTTATATCCAGCCAGTTCTGAAGTACAGCATCTCTCTGCGAGGGGTTGGAAGAGGTACTTAGAGCATGGAACAAGTCCTCACGTGGACCCCAAAGCAAACACTGAAGAATTCCCTTGGCTTCTGATATCAGGATCCTCTCTGAAGGGTTGGGATTCAGCAGGCAGCTGGCAAGTTGTTGAAGCCCTTGAGAGTAGAGGGAACGGCAAGGAATTTTGGGGAGATCAGCACGAGTATACTCCTTCTCCTTCAGCTCTGGATTCTCATCAAAGGGATTGGGTAAGTGCAGCATTTCGTAGATGAGGATGCCAGTCTGGAACTCATCACACTTTTTGTACTGTGTTGCAGTGATGATTTCTGGAGCCAGGCGAGACTGATCCCGTAGGACCTCAGGATCTACCATATGACTCTTCTGCTTGGCCTGGGAGAAATTGCTCACTATTAATCTGGCAGGGCAAGCAGTGTTGGGACTGGGTTCCATGGACTCAGAGCTCAGAGGGCTGCCTCCTGGTCTGGAATGTACCAGCAGCAGGTTCTCTAACCGCAGATCACAGTGTGTGATGTGATAGGGTTTCAGGTGCTCCAGGCCCAAACACAGCTGTAAAAGGAGCAGACAGACCTGCCTCTCATATAAATCTGGGCTTTTTGCATGGCGGGGCACAGATTCTCGCACAAAGTCAGCCACTGTTAAGTACGGGACCTCCCGCGTGATGACCACAACACGGCTGCGTGGCTTGCTGATGGTCCCCTGGTTGCTTGAGCTGTCTTTCTGTGAAGCCTCTCTATCGGAAGGAGTGTTTTTGTTCTTTTGCTCAGGCTCTTTCTCCTCTTCCTCCTGCTCTTCTTCTTCCACCTCTGGTGCATCGGCATCCTCCCATGGAAGGAGACGAACTGGCACTTCAGCAAGGAAATGGCCGCAGTCCTGTTGGATGTTAAAGTTGATAGCCAGACTCTGCCGGATAGAGAGGCTGTGATAATACTGCTGGGACTCCTTAGCTTTGCTCTTACAAATCTGGGGGAAGAAAATAAACAGAACAAATGTAACGTAACTCTGACATTTGTAAATTCTGTATTTTTTTTTTTTTTTAAATATGTACTTTGTTGATGGGTATCCACAGTCTAAACACAAGCACTGAAAAATTTTTTACTGAACTGACCTTGGCAGAGGCACATGAACAGTTTCCACTGGATAGTAAGCAACTGCAGACCAATACATGCAGGCAGCTCTCCCTGTGCATATGTTATTCGATGGAAAATACAGTTCAGACAGGTTGTGCTTTTAGTCAGAATAGCAGCTGATATATGGTAAATGCACAGTGAAGCTTCCCTTACAGTTACTTGTTTATTCGTATCATTTTATTTCATGTTCTTCTCTCAGCTTTGTGTGAAGCTTGAACGAGATAATCAATAGCAATAGGAGATACAAAGAAACACGCATAGAATATTTGAGGCTATGATCAAATGATTGCACATGACTGAGTTAGCATGGCATAGCAAGTTACCACCTGTCAGCTGAGTTAAGTGACTGGATGCATGCTCCTTGCCCACTGTAATTGGAAACTGCAATCTACTAGCCGCAGCTGTGTCAAGCTAACACAGCCTGTCTGCAGTGAGAGCTGTATGTGTGCGCGGCAGGGGCTGCTGGCAAGCATACTTGCTGCGGCTCAGATGATGAATGGAAACTCATTAGAACGTGGTACCTTAATTGCTTTCAATGATTTGTTAAGATCCTAAGTATATGTTTTTATTTTGCCATACATAGGCTGTTTTTAATTTCTATCCAGAAGTATCTTGTTGATACGTACATTATCACCATAATAATTATCCTTATTAATTGTTTGTACTGCCATAATAACTGGCAGCCCCAACCCCCTTACAACAGCCACTGGACAACCTCTATTAAGGCCTCTGTTCTAAGGCATTTACTGATTAAAATTACAGCCCTACAAAGACTCAGGTGTGTTGACCTTTGCATATTAACCTTAGTTCTGCTGACTTCAGTGAGATCGTTCAAAGTGTGTAAGGTTAGAGCTTAAGTATTCAGTTGCTATAATGTACCAACAGGTCTTAACTGCAAAGCTCAAAGGAAGAGGAAATAGGAAGACATCTCGCTTCAGATGGAGTTACAGCTTCCCTTAGCTCGTCTCTGAAAGCCAAGGAAAGCCGGATAACTAAGGTTAGTAAATGTCAGCACTAGTTCTACACAGTCACAACAACCAAGGAGCCCAGATCTCATACTAGCACTAAATATATGCATAAGGTGACTTTTGTCCCCATTTTTTGTTTTTCCCCTTCTCAGGAACTTATGTAGGGCAAGTTATAAACTTACCTTTCACTGAAAAAAAAATTTTCATTTTTTATGTGCTTATATGGTTAAGAAACACATAGTTTAATGGGAGATTTTAGTCTTTTATGCTTGTTGATCAGAAAAGTGCATTGTCAGATAATTATATGAAAATAGACACAAGTAGCAACAGTATATTGATTGTCCTCCTGTCTTTGATACTGTGCGTATTTCCATACTTCACAAGCATGTATTATGTACAGTATAGCTTAAACTGCCTGTTTATAACTGCCATGCACAAACAAAACAAATCTGAAAAATGCATTTTCTAGTCAATTTTATTTAAGAGGAAAATCATAATTTTCTGGAAGTGTTGATAGTTACCCCTCTTTGTACAGTGGCTCTTGCCAATTTAAATTTTCAAATGTATTTTATACTGTTAGAGGTGAAGTGAGTTATCAATAGAAAGCCTCCCCTTCTCTCAAGGGTTATAAAAGTTTAAACAAATACAGTAAAAATACAGCATTAACCTTTGAATTATACATGAAAAAAAATCTCAGCTGATTGTCTTGGAGACTGAATTCCCCAGATTTATTAAATACTTAATACTGCACAGAAGACAGCAGTAGAAAAGTGTTATATAGACCCTACCAGCATGTATCAAAACTGATTGGGAGAACAGCTATTAAGGAGAATGAGAATAGTTTTGTCTTCTGTGCCCTTCATGTCCATGGCCTTTTTCTTGTACAGCCAGCCACGGGGATAATCAATTCCCAACTGCAGAAAAGGTTCAGTGTGTTGTAATCCAGCCTTCAGTTTTTAAAAATACTTAACTGACCTAATCCAAAATATAAACTCATTCTGAAAGAGTTTAATTTTAAGGTCAAGCTTACTTGCTGATAAGAAAAGTACAAAAAAGCACTTGCCCTTAGCTATTGTACTGTGTTTCATGTTACCCACAGAGGATTTCTAATTCTAACCTGCCAGCTAAAAATTATATTCTATTAGGAATATATAATCCACAGAGTATTTGCTCTTAAAAAAATTCATACTTCTCAATTTGGTGAATACAAGGCCTTTTTTAAAGTTTATGAAAAGCATTTCTCCTTGCCCATAGAAAAAGAAATCAACACTTATTTCTAGTTTCTAATTTTAGTCCTAGGCAGCCTCTTTTTCCTACTTACTTCACAAAAGGGCGCTCAAATTTATTACTGGAATTTCAGTTAAAATAATAGGAGATAGGCTTTGCACCTCTCAAAATCAGCCTTAGTTCACTCATTTTAGAAAATATTGCCGATCCTAGAATTGTGGTAGTACAAAAGCACACTTTCATAGGCCTCTGTGGATCTCATAACGCTTCCTTCTAATTTAGAGACAACCAGCCATGCACATCTGCACCAAAAGGCATTCAGCTGTCGGGGCAGAGTACGCTGCCTTTCCACCCATTCCCTTTTCCTCTGAGCCAGCAGAATGGGCCTGCAAGGCGAATCTGATCTGTACGTTGCCAGCTGGATCATTCCTAAGAAATGCCTTTCCAACCTACTGAAAACACCCCAGAAGAGAGACGTCCTCCTCGATCTTCTCCTTTCTTTTTCTTCCTGCTATTCAATCCTAAATCTGTTTTACTTCAAATTAAACTAGTAGCCCTTCTTCTAGCTGATATTAAAAAATACTGATTCCCATCCTTTAACATTACACCTTTACACTAGGGAAAATGGAACTTTTCCCCTCTTCATTGTTTTCTTTTTGAAAATAACCAGCCCTCATTCCTCCTACCTTTATTCCTAACCCTCTGATTCTTGTTGCTCTTTTCTGGATTTCTCCCCATTTATTACACCTTCCTGAAGACCCTATAATGAGTACAGTATTCCAGTTAAGACCTCTCCAGCATCAAGCAGAACAGAACTTGGTATATAATGATCCTTGTAACACTTCCCAGGCTGAAGTCGCATTAACAACTCCGTTGTTACTGTGGTTCATGTAAACTTTCAGAGCAGCGTCCACTTGAAAATCTGAATCCACAGCACAGCCAAACTTTCCCCAATATCTGTTCTTAAATACGAGTTTTTGTTTCAGACTCCTGTCTTTCTATCCACAAAACAGAAATTAAAGACTAAATAGTATTATGATTAAAATCAATACTAAAATGACTGCATTCATGAAAACAATTATTCTGCTGTTAAAGAAAGTAACCAATAAAGAAAAAAAAAATATTCTGTCATCCCACAAATGCCCAATAGTGATGGCTTTTGGACACTTTCACTTCTCTTATTTATTACAGGGAAGTACATGAGTACATGAACATACATGCAGTTATCTACAAAGACAAGAGAGATGAGCTCTGATTAGAGATGTATTTTCTGCTTCTTGCTTTTTGTTTACAAACAACACGAAGTGAGAAGTGGAAGAGGCAGCTGGGTTATTTAAGACGGATTAAATTGCTGACTAGATGAACACTAAAATTTGTACACTAGATACTTTGTAATTGACAAGGGGAACGGAAAGCTAGGCTGTCTAGAAGCAGCAGCACCCAAAACCTGGAGTATGATGACAATTGGATGCCTGTCTGAATTCATAAAATAGTTTCTAAAAGACAGACCTGCAGTAATCTGATGTTCCTCTAAGCTTCTGGCTGCCCTTCAGACTTTTGCTGTGAAATACAGCTGCATGAATCCAGATAAGTCCTGGATTTTAGATTGCAGAGTTCAGATTCCGATTTACCAATATCTTATTAGAATGGGGAAAATGTACTGAAAGCAGTGGAGACAAACTAAGTTTTCTTATTGATCTGTTCAAAGATAGTTTATAGAATGTAAATTTTATTTACTGACAAACTTCTTGTACTATTTTAGCATTTTCTGAGTTGTAGCTTCTACTCAGAACTGTTTCATATTACCATTTTCAAAAAGGTAGTGAGTGCTAGTGTTTAATACTATTAATGGGTAATAATGCTCAGCCTGGCATTTTGTATGAGAATAACTCCACCATCACCTAAAACTATCATCTGAATGACCGAGATTAAAAATTTTCAAAATGGTTTGAGTTATAGTAAGTTATGCAACCAAAGACTATATTTGCACTTGAAAAGATTTAGAGAACAAATTGTGAAATTTGATGGCCTCATCAGCAAGTGTTTTAGACTGCTTATGATGAATTGCTAAAGGAGTGGATACAGAGCTTCTTTTCTGCTTGTGACAGTTAATGCTATGTCAAAACTGTGAGTAAATATTCGGCTCGGTTTTCTTTGCATGATTTTTAAAGCTTTTGTCTGCTCCAGTCATCTACTCTAAAAAAAAATACAGAAATACTGTTGCCTTTTACATATATAGTATGTTGAATTCCTGTTTTTGGGCACAGGAAAGGAAAAAGGTGAAACTACTTTGACTAAAACACCAACAGAAAGTAGGATCAATCAGTCATTTACCATTTGCTTTAATGCAATACAGTCTATGAAGATATGGTGTGTGATAATAGCTGAAAGAAGGGTGTTGATAAGGACTTGGCAAGCCTTATTTCTAAAGCTGATAAAAAGATGGTTGTTCAGAAGATGAAATAGTATTGGTAAAAAGCTCTTCCATATGATGCAAGAAAGCAATGAGAAAAAAAGGAGAGACACAAGTAGGAATGGAAAGTTTCCATCTTCCTTTTCACTGGAATGCACTGTCATCATGTATCTTTTCTTTAGTCCATCCATATGAACTAAACTTCCATCACGTTTATAGGGACAGGACAGGTTTCTTTACATCCTGCCATTTCAATCCCCCCCCAAGAAGTAAGATTTTAATGTTTCAGAGCTTCTAAAAAACTGTTCTGCATTAGCTTTTATTTTTCCTTTATGAGTCCAGTAACCTACTGTGCCATCAGCTGATTTCCACTTTACCAGCAGGGAATCTCATTTCCACTCTGTCCTATGCATTTTACAGGGCGTCAGTGAACTTGAAGTACGATGAATATTATGGGAAATGAATTTACAAGTGCTGAAAATGAGAAACACAGAAGATCACAAAGACTGCACCATCTGTGCTACTTTGTTGTATTGCACAGAGGGACAACTGCAAATGAAATTCTGTGTAGAATGAAAGCTTGCTAATCCCAAATTGATAGCTTGTTTTTGGCACAACCTTGTTTTCCAAGGAGGCCAGTTTGATCTCTGATTGACCTCATTTTCTTGATCTGGCCTTGGAATAGAGCTTTGACTTTTTAACCATGTGCCAAAAATACAGAATTCTACGCTGCTGTGACTGAACTCAGAACAGGCTAAAGGTTTAATGTACATAGCTTTATTTTGATCTGAAGCGTGAAGTTCTGGGATGACCTTTAATAACACTTCTGCCAAGAAGCTCCACTAGGAAACTGAATTACCAAAAAAACACCTTAGCACACTGTGACAAACTAAACATAACTAGAAAATAATTGTCAGCTGCAACTAGGAAACTGTCAGCCAAATTCAGCCCAATACTATTTACTTCTGCATTGCTCTGTTTTATATTTGGGAGAGGAACCTTAGCAGAAATCCTAAGGTTTTACTGCGAGAAGAACTTCTGCTGCCTTGTAGCAATCAAAGCAATAAATTTTAACTCCTCCTTTTGAGCTGTCTGCACCTTTGCGATTCCTGTTATCCTACCTGAACTGCATTGCAACACGTGCTCGTGGCCAGAACACACATGTGCAGGCCATAACCCTGCTGGTTTTTTATGTCTGTATTGTTCCGTGTGGACTCTGAATCACGATTTCTATGCGTCCGTCTATGATATTGTACAGTAATTTCCTTGAGAGTTTAATACTGAAAGTGGAAGTAGTTTACATTACTGACACAGTAATTATCTTGTCTAACTATTATTTATTCTGAGTAATCTTTTTTTTTTTTTAAATAAAAAAAGATCCCTGTCATATCACTGCCTTATTCAATCTCTGTAGGGATACTAAGAATTGAACTCATCCAAACCACTTTGTACAAGAAGCTGGTGCTCTCTGCTGCTTTCACTTTAGTGTAACCTTTCCACTACATATTTGGAATTACTGATAAGACTGTGGTTTCAGAGGAATGTTTATCCATATTGTCCCAGATCTACCAACTACTTAGAAGGTGGTACTGCACTTCGTGAAAGAAAAATACCTCAGGGCCTGGAATTTTATGGAAACCTTTCTTGTAAAGGAACTTCTATTTTTTCACTTGGAAAAGTAGTTTTCTGATCATGAGTTATTTACTGTTTTTATTTATAATGTTTCAGTCAAAATAATTTCCACATGGCTTCCTGCAACCTTTTGGCACAGGATGTTTACTAGCAGATTAGGTGAGAGTGAAGCAAAAAAAGCATAATACAATGCTTTGAAATAACACACGCCTATAAACAATGTTTCCTATAATATCCACACCAACAGAACAAGTTGTGCTTGTTCTCCACCAAATTTATCAGAACATTTTTTGCTGGTGATACCACCAGAATGTAAAGGTGCACTGGTACATTCATCTGCACAAAAGGTTCATTCTTCTACGTTTAATTCAGCAGTAGGCAAATAGTTAAAGCTTAGTTTTTAACAGTGCTTTTCTAATTCTACTTTTGGAGATACAATATTAAAATGTAATTTTTTTTTGACTTACACATTAAGACTCTTAACACCATTTGGGGGTAAATCCCTTGTTTTCTAAGAAGAGAATAATAATTAAAAAATCCCATTATCACGTTTTTTCTCAAATGTAATATTAAAATCATAGAACTTCAGAAGTGTCTGAATTGTTAGCCAGTGTTGCTTGGGTAGTTCTACAAAACTCAAGAGCTACATAAATTTACACTGTCTGAAGATGTGGCTCCATATACACTTTCAAAGTGTATTTCTAAGACTTCATAAAAAATGACAGGAAGACTGTATTTTGGATTCAATAGGCACACCAGTATTTTAACTCACTGTTTTTCCATCCAGTTTTGGGGACAAGAGATTTAAAATGGCAGGAATACATAGCTTATTTGTTGGAGGTAGATGATTATGTAATTTGGCTCACACAAAAAATACCCATGATAGTAAAACTGGCACATTTATCAAAGCAAGATTCCCCAAATCTCTGCGTAGTATAATAGTAATCTGTTGTTATGAGATTTTGTACAAATCTGATCCTGGACTGATGACTTATAAGTCAAAGATCAACTTAGGGCAAATATTAAGACAAAGCTGAAATTTACTATAACA
>NW_009612342.1:16545-60903 GCF_000690535.1 Cariama cristata
GGGGGGGAAATCCAGTATCCAGTTTAAATCATGCTGTATAATTCAATATATTAGCACAGAGAATGCAGTAATAAAAATATGCACCAAAGAAACACACAACTGAAGAGAACCCAACTTAGCTGAATGCATAATACTTAAAATATGTGAAAGAGAAAATGAAAAGACAGCAGTAGTCCCATACGCTGGTCCTGATTGGCTTTTAAAGAAATCTGAGAACGTGTAGTGAGAGTATCTTCCTATATCATATTAAGTGCTAGGGAGGGTATTTTCAAGAGTAACTTTTCCTCTCATTGTAACAGCACAACAGCTCATGGTGACCTCCAGCTTGATGATATTTTGTGGATCCTTCACTCACTCTCAACACCATCACACCTATTATGCTGCAATAAATTTTGTTTGTCTGAGAACTATTTTTAAGACACCTGAATTATGAGAGAAAAAATATAGCACATATTTGACCATGCTACATTGCTGTTCTTTCTTCTCACTGGCTTTCTACAAGAGAAATGTATTTAGGAGGACAGTAGATAAGAAAACAACTACATAGGTCTTGCCTGTCAGGGAATACTTTAAGGGCACATCCATACTGTGCAAAGAGGAATCACATTAGTGATAACCCAAACCTGCCTATATAGAAAAATACCACTTTGGGTCCTACAAGCAACCATGTTTGCATCACTGTACTAAAACCAAAAAACCCCAAAGTGAGTAATGCCAGACTGTTGATTCTGCAACCACAGTAGATTGCCAGATATATTCATGGTCTGGTTCTCAGCTGTTTTGTACCACTGGACGTGGCATCCACAAGACATCCATGTTTCATTTCACATCTTTTCCAAACGAGTTCCTTGATCACTAAGGGATGCCCACAAATCTGCTGTAAAAAGATGCCTTTTCAAGTTTCAGAAGAACGTATCAGTTGCACCAATCTTACCTTTTATTTTTTTAAATCTTTCTTGTAAACAATCATGCAGGAGTGGTAACATTTTGTTCCTGTAAAGCACCACCCTTCTGAGAATGTCAACATGCTCTATAAGGAATAATCGATTAGGCCTCACACACCTGCGCTGGGTAATAAATGTTTTCTCTGTTTCAACAACAAGGAGTCAGAAGTTCAATGATTTACTCAAGGTCACACAGGAAGCCTGACAGAGCTATACGTCTCAGCTGTCTTTCTCTCTATCGTCCTACCAGATAAGCATTGAGAACTGTAGAGACATAGCGCTCAGAAAGAACTACCTATATAAAAGTCCATAAAGTAATGACATCTAGTGAGATAGCTGCCAACTATTCATTAATATATTAGCAGTAAATCTAGTAAATCTTGTTTCTTTTATGTGTTAGCTGAAGAATAAATTAGACACAAATCAACTGTTTGTTTAGTAAAAGGCCACAAAACTTAATACTGAGAAGATCCACTATTTTTTTTTTTAGTATAGCGTGTAAGGTAACACCGATGGCTAGACAGAACTTTTGAAAGGCTGGTAATGAACACTGGTGAAAATATAAGACCTTGTATGGGAACATAAAGATATATTAGCTTAGAATTTACATTTTAAATTACATGGCTCTGAAAATGGAGAACTTGGAAATCTTTCCTAAGAGTGATGATTTGGTATCATCTGCATGCAGATGAACCAAAGGATTTTGTTATTGCAAGTTTCCAAAGAACTGCTGACACATGTTAAAATAATACAGCTTTTTCTTCAGTATTTCATTAAACAATGGCCATGGTACAGACTGAGTTGTGTTGATTTTGTTTTAATAATTTTGGAGCTGCAATAAAACCAGATATAACTTAAACAGCAGATACCAGTGCCACACTTGGTTTTTGATAGAAGGAAAAGCCTGTATCTTGGCAATCTTACTTTTCACACAGTGCTGCTGCAAGCAGCATACACTTAACATTTGTAGGACCTACTCCTACTGGATGCGTTGCAGATTATAGTTACTGTTGTCTAGTGTTACCGTTTTTCAAGCCTCTCTTACCTTGACTGCATAATTGTTGAGAGGATCTTTTGCATAAGAAGCTGGGTAGTAAACTGCATCGCCTGCCTCGCAGCATGGCTTGTCACTGGTTAGCCTGAAATCCGACCAGCTGTCCACCCCAAATCGCAACTGGTCTTTTTGTCCGGCCATGAACAAGTCTTCACATTTAAGTGCCAGCTTCTTCAGGGAGTCAGCATGAAGGCTTCGTATTTTACCTACCACCTCTTCTCGATTTTCAATTCCTCGATAAAGTGCTTGTCTTTGTGGCTTCTGGACACCTTTGCCCTGCTTAGTTTGTGAGATGCGTCTCCCTGTTAGAGACTCCATGCTATTGGAACAGCGGTCCTTAATACTGATAGTGGTTAGGCTGGAAACACTGTTAGTTGCTGAGGTGGTTGCCCTTAGTTTTTCTGGAGGCCTGTCCAAGGAATCTCCTGACTCGTTGTCCAGTACCTTGAGCTCCAGGCTGACCGAAGAGCAGGCGCTGCTTGCTTCCCAGTTGGTGTCAATATCATAGGTGGGATTGGCCACAATGCACAGGTTGTTCTCCAGAGCCTGCTTCTGGAGATCTCTGGGAGTCGGCTCTGTGTTAGCTCTCAAAATTGTTTTCTTTGGCAGTGGAGGTGGTGTTGGCTGTAAGTTGTTCATTGTCTCCTGATCTACTAGTCCTCCAAAGGCAATGGCATCATCCAAAGCTCCCTTCGGTTGCCTCGGCTGTTTCGGAGGTATCATGGCTGCTCTGGACTGTCCTGTGTAATAAGAAGGTAATAGTAATAGAAGATTAAAGTACTTTGCATCTGCTGCTCATATTTGCACTCTGCAAAGAAGTTTAAGGCATAAAAAACCAAGCTGACTAGGACCCCCCCAATATTTGAAGAAAACCTAAATACATATCTGAAAAGATGAACTAATTAGAAAGCAAAATGACCAAATCAGCATCACATATATATTGTCTTTATTTGACCTTGGCCTAGACATTAAAATCAGTTTCAGTGTTAGCAATGCTGGCATTTTACATCCCATGGGATTAATGACAAAAAGTGCAAGCAAAAACCAAACGTCACTTTTGGCACTCTGGCCAAATTCCAGTTTCAGTAATTATACCCAGCCTCCCGTAATTGCTCCTGCAGTCAATTGACTACAGTATTATTCCTTACTTCCTATTCAAATGTGCGAAAACTATAGGTGGATGCTGCTAAGTGACTTTGTGAACTGTTTCTTTGAGAGGTGCATTTCTCTGGCAGGTGAGGTGATCTTTTTTTATATATCCTTCTAGTAGTCTGTAAAGCCTGGGATCACTTGGATTTGAAATGTGCTAAAGAGGCTGAAAGCATTATTTCAGAATGGAAACCAAAAACTTCAGACAGAAATAGGGTAATTCAGATACTTCGGTGGTCACATCGAAAAGTCAGGATTGCCCTAGCAGATTCACAAGGTGAAAACAAGGATGCTAAGCCTACTTTCACTCAAGTTGACAAGTGTATTGCCACTGCTTTCAATGAGAGTAGGATCATACTTTGAGATTACAAAACCAGAAATATTTTTACCCTACAATTTAAAACTCGCACACCCCCACAACCCCACCCCCTTGCTCACCATAGCTTTCTCTAATACATTTCCCTTACTCACTTGCCATGGGTACCTTTGTTGGCAATATTATGTTCACAGATAACCTGACCTAGATTCAGTCAAGAGTTTCCAAATGGCAGGTTACGTATACGAAAGCACAGGATTTCCACTGACAGACTGATTTCAAACATTTGTGTGCTTCTAGGGAAGATATAAACGTCCTTTCATGTGTTTTGGATGGCTTTCAGAGAGGACAATTATGTTTTATAACTGCCAGAGTCCTTTGAAATCAAGAATAAATAAATGACAATAATATAATGGAGAATAAAAAGCAATAAACAGACAATACAAATGACCAACTCACTGCTCTGGGAAAATTAAACAGTTGTTACTCATATAAAAATGAGATTTTTCCACTCTTAATAATCAACTGCTATTTTCAGAGAAATTATAAGATTTCTACTACTCCTGTGAGGTTCATTAACTATCATGGTAAGGTAGGAAGCCAATTTTTACAGTTGCAACACAGCAGACATGAAATGGATGCTCTGTATAATTGCAGCTGAGCATCTTTTCTAGTAAGGGAACAGCAAGTAGAAAAACACTACGACTATTTGAAATACGTGCTGAATCACAGAATTGTTTAGATTGGAAAAGACCTTTAAGATCGTTGAGTCCAACCATTAACCTAACACTGCGAAGGCCACCAACCTAACACTGCCAAGTCCACCAAATCCTTGTAAAGAGACGACTGAACTGGGACACTGAACCAAACTGAGGGGATCTCCGATTCAGGTTTGAATTACATCACTTTGGTCCATAATTAATAATAAATGACTTTGCAGCCTGTGAAAAGAAAAAAAGACAGCTTCCTTTACACTTTAAGATACATTGTTACAGTTTTTATGAGTACTATGGAATCTAAGATACTCTTGGCCAGGATGCACAAAAGCCTGGAACGCTGTGTTAGAATGCCGAAAAGGACTTCCTAATTTCAGAAGATCAGACAGGACTGTATTTTTATATGTATCCACAAACAAAATAGCCTTGGCTCTTGAATTCTTAACAACCATTCCCTTTTCAATCATTCCAAGGAGATGACATCACAAATGAAAGTTATATCTCTATCTTTTGTTTAAGCTCAAGAAACCCTCAGAAGAGCCTTATGGATTTTGTGATAAGCCTGGATATTCCAATGTTTAAAAAACTGAATTTTGAGCAGGAAATTATATCAAGCTTTGTACATGCCCGATTGTCAGGGAAGATCACACAGGACTACTCTGCTGGATAATGACTTTTTAGCTCCCCCAAAATAAAAATGTTCAAAAGCTGGAATATTGGAGAATCCCTGCATCTCTCCCAAATCATTGTCAAGGTTGCTTAAAAAAAAAATAATCTAACACTCAGGGGACCCTCTACTGCTCCTTTCTGATCTTGGTATTGCAGTGAGCAAGGTCTACAATAGCACCTCTTCCTCGCACCATTTGGTATGCTGCAGCATATAACGCTGGCGCCAGCTGAGCAGTACAGGAACTCTTCTCAGAAAGGTACGTTTTGCAGAGATGAAGAGTGGCATGATTCAGAGTCAAAAGCAGAATTGGTGTCTGCATGCCAGACACACACATCCACATGCCACAGTCTTTTGCGTAATCCTGAGACAAGTTCACTTCTACTTCATATCCAAGTTTCTTACTCATCCAAACACGTGTTGTCTTCCACAATTGCTCACTCTTACAAAATCTGTGACCTATGTACTTCTCCCCCTGGCAACATTTCTGCGTTAAAGATCACTTGCCTGTTTTCTCATTCTTACCCTCTTCTCCACTATGCTAAAATAGCCTAGCTGCTGGGGTTTTGAGAAAGGCTACTGTTGCAGGAGGCAGTTTCCTAATACGCGCTGCTTGTGTGACTTGCTAATCCAAGGGCTCCACAGACCCTAAAGGCACACAGCAAGAAAACAAATAAGAGCAAGATGCACATCTCAAGCAGTAACAGCAGAAACCCTTTCCAAGAAAGGTAAGATTTATAACAGTGTTTCTTCTTGATTCTCTTATTTTCTGTCTGCTTTAATGGCCCTGTCCTCCAAAAGCCATTCATACAGAAGAGAGTGTTGCGACCGCAACCGGTGACTTTCACTAGTTGTTGCTTTTGCATAGCTCTTGGAACCATGACATCAAAACATAATTGAAGAAGGTTTTCATAACCAGAAGTTGTTTTTGCAGATGTCTGGTGGGGGTGGCAGGATCCAGAGAACTGCATGTACAAATCATTACGTAGTTACTTTTTCAAGTATTCTCAGCTGAGGAAAATGACTTTGTAAAACATGTCATGTTACAGTACAGTTTCTCCCCACAAGACAAAGCTTCCATACTGAAATCTATCCATCTGTATTACGTGTTTGAAAAGCTTCATATCTGGACTGGTTTTATGCCGCGTTCTTAACACCATACTGGCCCATTGGGCCAGTCTTTCCAGCTCAGCTTTCTCCAAGCACGGCGTGATACTGCATGTCCCACGTTTTTAAAAATTCATTGTCTAGCAAGAAAAAGCTGTCTTAAATTTTGTCCCTGTCAAAGGCACAAGAATGTTCTTTTGCATACAAGTACTGGCAGAGCATTTGCTTCTTTTTCTTGCCTATCATTTCCTTCTCCCCTTGTATGCTTAAAACCCATCATTTCCTTACCTACTGCACGCTCTCCAACATTACAAGGTTCAGCCTGAGCTACACTCTTGGGAGGCAATTGGAAAGGAGGAACAGACACAGTACCAGGCTACCACTTACAGAGATCTTTGAAGTGGCTTCCAGACTGCTCAAAGACAGAAAAAATTTAACTCTTTATAGACAGCAGCTTTCTAGACAGCTTTAAGTAATTCTACAGTTCAATACCATCCTCCATTACAGAATCTTACTACTCTATTTAAATATTAATACTTAAGTCTCCAGACACCATGCAGAGGTCTGAAACTCTAAATCAGGCCTAAAACCCCCCACATTTAAATTTTATTATTCCAGGTAACTGATTTATCATCAGATTTTGCATTGCAACCTATTTATGTTAGCTTATGCAACTATCAGATCTGACACACTGAGCTCAGGTTTAGTTCAAATTTATATTGCATAAACATATTTTTCTTAGAATTATGACATGCACAATAATTGTTTAGATTTCTTGATAGTCCATGTATCTTTCTTTTTTGCTTAGATCAGATCAGCAGTATACATTGTCAAGAAATGTCAGAACTGTGAAGGAAAATGCTTCTCTAATTGGGAAAACAACTAATGGTGAATTAGGGAAGCCAACTGGGAGACACACTGCATGCTTCCATCCTTCCTTCAATAGAACTATTCCTGAGATGTATATTGCTCTACAATACATAACATATGTTAGTCCAGTACCCCAATGACAGCAGGCTGCTTCTTTCTCCAAACTCATTTTACTCTTGACATGGTAACCTATCCTACATTCCCCTTTATTCTTTAAAGTGTTTTTCTGATTATATGCCATTACCATCTCACATCCAAGGACAACGTCGCTTGTGGGAAGATGAGAGTTAGAAAACAGAGCTAAAAACTACTCTAGTATTCACAGTAGTAACTCAGCTATTGCCATGATTACTAACTGGTCTCAGTTTTAGTGACCATTAGAGTACTCCTTAATCCCTAATCCCCTGGTGCGGGAATTTAGATGAATGAACAGGACCCAGAGGGCTAAACTGGCCAACATGACTCTCACCTCTGCCATTCTCCAGCTTAACACATCAGTTTGACAAAAATGCCATGTTTTGCGTTGCCAAGAACTGCAAAAATTAATAATCATGCATGTACAACATGGGTAACTGATCTTCCAAGACCACATCTATCAAAACTCCAACAGAACTAAAATCAAAACTGTGGACTCTTTACAGTGGAGACGAGTGAGGAGGAGGAATTTCAAGTGGCTCTTATGTGTCTGCAGGAAATCCACGGTAAGACCAGGCTGGGCTGATCACACAGCTGGGTCTTGGAGCAGTCCAACAGCCTTGGCTTTGGCAGCCTCTGCTGACCTCTTTCTCCCCACAGCCAGGAATGGAGTCAGATGTCCCAGTAATTCTCATGTCAGCACGTCCCCATTTCATGTTACAAAGTCCAGTTATAAAGGCTGATTAAAGTATTCACTAAGTAAAATCCACAGGTTGGCCACTTTCACTGTACAAATTCCCCCTCTCTACCCTTGTCCTAGTACTTTTTCCTCCCCTTGTACTTGGTTATTAATCATCCTTTGCAATCTGCGTTTTTATTATAGTACAGAGCCTGAGAAAGACTCTGTAGCAGATCAATTATACTGATCTTTAATACCAATACAAAACACATCACTCCTTAATAAACTCTTACCCTGACTGATAAAAATAACCAAACCATGAAAAACGCACAAATGTGTAAAGTATCTTCCAACCACTGCAAAAGCAACCAGCACCAATTCCAACAAACACAGTACATGTACAACACTAGTCTCTAAAATTATTCAGTACACAAATTTACACGAACATGAAATCCTGTATTATACTCAGTTGTTTACACATTTATTGTTAACTTAATAGATCAAAATCTTACCAGAATGATAATATATGTAACAGAAAGGAAAGTTAACATTTGTTAGGTTACATTCACGATGCACTTCCAGTTTCTCGCCCATAATTTGAGACTGGGCACCGAACTATGGTAAGATGGGTTGCAGATACTAGATAAATAAAAACTTCAGAGGCAACAGCTTGCCTGCCTTGGTGACTTGTCAGGTCTTGCTACCTGCCCTCCATTACACCATGTTAAAGCTGTTACCTGTACTAATTATGTATTATACAAAATGCAGCAGACTGGTACTATAATCACTGTCTGTCACTGAACTGTCAGTTTTAGTCAACAGTGATTTCATTACCTTATTTATAGCCTGTCTAAAGCTCACTGCCCTACTGACTGAGGCAATACTCCGTGGCAGATGTGATTTAGGGTTTTTTCCAATGTCAGCACTCATAAAACCAAAAAATTTAGCCTCCTTCTTACACCTAAAGAAAAGGTGAAAAGAGAAAAATAGCTGATAATAAAATAACCTATCCTTTTTTAAATGATAGAAATACTATCCTGAGTATATTGAGAATATCTTAATCTACTTGCAGCAATGCAAATTCAATCAAGTCAATTTCCCCCCAAAATTCAGACAAAGAGAGAAAAATTTAAAGACTTGTAAAGGAAAGGATTTTAATCATCTAGTCTATTGTCTTCCTTCTCATAAGCTACAGGGTTTACCTGAATTAACTTCTGTTAGAATAAGGGTACACCTTAAAAAAGGAACATCCAGGTCCTACGTTACACATTTGAACATTTGTTTCTGCATCTAGATTCAACTGGCAGCCAGTGGATTTTAAATCTGTTGATTATTGATACCAAAGGTATCCCTCATCACAGTTTTGCTCACCACATGACTATCCACACCATGATCAAGCCAGACTCTCTTTCTTTGATAAGCTAAACACATTCAGCTTTTTGAATTAGTCCCTATAAAGCGCCTGCCACAATACTCAGCATTTGCAAAGTTTTTCTTTAGAGCCTCTACAATTTCTTTTAAAACATTCTTCTTAAACTGTGGCCAGCAGGGCTTGACTGTGGCCATGGCAGTTGGAAGGTAAAAGTGAGATATACATAACCTCTCTACTCCTATCTGAGTTCCCTCCTGTTTATACACCCAGGAACATACTGGGCTCTTTTATCCTATCATCATAGTGGGACCTCATGTTTCCTAAAAGCCCCAGGTCTTTTATGTTGTATCCGATTACCCAAGGAGAATGCTCTATCTTGCAAGGATTGCCTGCATTTTATTTTTTTTTTTTAATTCCTAGGTGTATGATTTTACATGTTCAATGAAGTAACAAATACAGCCCATATTTTATACTTAAGCTATTCTCAAATTTTGCATCTGCGATTTGTTTCCTGACAAATAATTGCTGGCACACTTGCAGTTTTTGTGGGCATGACCGTAAACTGATGATTGGACAACTCCTGTGGGAGCAGGGGAGTACCTGATATTTGAGGGCAGTACCTGATATAAACTACTACCTGACTGCAGATGAAAATTTACCAAAGCTTGCCATTATGGCTGTTTATAAAATTTCATGTGATGTGTCACAACTGAAGATGAGACATTTATCAAAGTAACAACATAATATTATCTGCTTTTCAATAAAAATCATAGAATATGTATTAGATTAGTACTTAAAAAGTGAATATTGTACATTATGCTCCAAATCGAGATGTTCACATGATATATTTTACAAACTACAAGTTGTAGCTATAAAAAGGTAACTGTAGAAACAATTGCAGTTGAAGCAAGAATCAAATGTGATATAACTTCTTGTATTATCCTTTCTTTCAGTTACACACATCAGTATTTGTTAATTCTAAAAAATATATGATTTTGCCGCTTAGGTGATGTAAGATGTGAAAACAAATAGGAATTATTCTATATCCCTACCTGGTAATCTCTTGATAGCTATCTGAACTAGAAAGTGAGGTTGCTTGAATAAACCAGAAAGAAGTTTGAATGGCAGCCAGAGAACTCAGTGCCATTTAGGGTAGCGTTGCTTTTAACAACAAGCAGCAAGCTTGCCAAGCCAGACCAAGTCAAGCCTGAAAATTAATTTAACTCTTTCATACTTAGAAGTTACTTTGGTGACAGCAAATCTGAAAGTGACCCAAGGATGAGGAGAAGATTTTGAATAAAATACTAAGGGGTTCAGTTTTATACAGTTTTACGAAGGAGCATTCACAAGGAGGAACAACACTGACAAAACCAAGGACAGATGGAAGCGATCACAGAAGCATTTAGGTTGGAAGGAACCTCTTGAGATGGTCAAGTCCAACCTTCCCTGCTCAGGCAGGGTCAGCTGGAGCAGGTTGTCCAGGACTGTGTCCAGTCGAGTTTTGTGTATCTCCACAGATGGAGACTCCACAACTTCTCTGGGCAACCTGTTCCAGTGCTTAATGGTATTTTATTGCATTTCCCGTGAGTTTACTATTCCCAGTTTGTGAGATGCTGTGGGAAGGACAGCGATCAATGGACAGAAGTACAGCTAATGCTGTACAGTGAAGCAGCTGCCTCGAGGTGTAACACCTTGCATAAGAAATTAGAGAAATCGATTCTAGCTGTAATGTAGCTATATCCTAAATACAGAAAATATATAGATACAGATATATATCTATACCTCAATGAATTGAAAATAATTCACTAGATGTTTGAAAAATTCACCCTAAAATATAAATTTTAGTTTTCCTCCCTGAAGTTTACAATTTCTTGGTAGATGTTAGTAGTATTCTTGGACAGGATGTTTTTCTTCTTTATGCTTCATAAACAATACCTAGTTAATGTTTTATTAGCAGAACACACTAATAAGTTTGCCACTAATTCACATTTAAGCAAAAAAATGCAACAATATCACTAAATGTCTAAGGAATGTATGCACCTGAGGGTTCAAAATTTAGTCCTTGATCTCTCAAACCTGTGTGGACATGCCAAACCCCCTGTCCTTGTGAGCCACCTCCATGCAGTCAGTTTACTCTTGCCTAAATGCTTCATAAGTTGGTATGCTTACAGATTGGAGCAATACTGGAAAACATGTATTCAGATATTCTTGAATGAATGAGATTTTTGTTATTTTAGAAAATCTGGCTGTAGGTATTCCTAAATTCACAGTACTTCAAATCAAAATGCTTTAGAAAATTAGGCTGATAACACTGATACTATATATCAGGACATGCTTATTTGTCTTGCTCGCTTAGCTTCTAGAGAAGCCCTGCATACATGTACCTTTTTAATATGAGTCAGGAATTCAGAGATAGTTGAATAGACTGTGCAGTATCTTCAGGACATTCATATCTTAAACTTTTCTGAAGGAGCAAAAGTAAACTCTCAGACTATGATAAGAAAGGATTTAGTCAACAAAAGATGACTACAAATATTTTAGCAGTTATTGATGCTCTAAAATAAAAAGTGCTATCTTTTGTTGAAGTTGAAATCTACTTATTGTTTCTAAGACAATTATGTAATTAGCTCTGTATTTTAAACACCTTTGATAAAAATTCCTCCAAACAGACAAAACAATGTGTCTTTTAAAAGTTTTAAAAAGTGTTTTAAAATCATAGGAAAGAAAAGCTTTGAGTTTGTTGAATCTTCACTTTCTTTGCTGTGTGTCTCAGAATGAGACAACATAATTTTATTTTCTATAAATTATTACTAAAAAGTTTGTCTTTAAATACTAACCTTATGAAAGTGTATTGAGCTGTTCAGAAGACAAGGTTCTTCACGGTCTGGAAAGGTATCCAAAATGTGATCTAATTCAAATTTTCTTCTATGAGAATACACTTACCTAAATTGCTGTATGTAGCACTGCAAGGATTTAAGTCAGGAGAATTTGAAGCTTCTTCCTTTTCTTCCTCCCCTTGTGGGACACGGACAGACGATACTGGTATGACTGAGGCACTGCCACCATTGTCCTGCTTCACAAACACCGCTCTAGGAACACGAGGGGAGAAATCCTCCAGTGTAGTGTCATCGGGCACTTGACTGAAACAAACAAACCAAAATCACCTGGAGACCAAAGCTGGGTACTAGGTCCCACTGGCAAAATACCAGATTAAGCATTAAGTATCTTCAGGAAAGGCAATGAACTGGGAAAGAAATAAGCTCCTTTCGCCCTCCTTTATTTAAGAACAACTTTCTACAATATTTATTTTCCTTAATAAGAAGAAACAACTTTTGACTCAAATAGTAACATGTAGTAGTTCATGCCTTTCATACAAAAGGGATAATAAAATGTTTTACAGCTGACTACAATCCGCATATGTACGCATATATATGCAGGCGTGATTCTGCATAAAACTTGTAGGACTCACAGGACAGCAGCAGAGTTTAAAGTGCTTTTTACCTATCAGAACAATTTTGCTTTAATCAAAGGTACCAAGGTATAGCAAGGGGGCTGCTAAGTCTTAATAAACGCATAAAACTTTAATGATACATTTTCATGTACTGGTAGGATTTTGGGAACTGACACTTTGGGAAACAGACCAGTAGCTCATCTAAGCCAGTAATCTATTTCCCATGGAAAATTCTCCAGGATTAAAATCCATCTGCATTAGTCAACTGCAAAATGCTGTGAAGACATTCCTCTGTGCTTGCTCTTAGCTATGAAGTTTTAATCACACTGTGATGACTTATAGCACAAAAGTGTGAAACTAATGGATTCAGTTCGTTGCCATGGATACATTTATTGCAGAATGATTTAAAAGTTATGCGTTATATATATTTAAAAAAAGTTCAGGTTTATTAAAAAAAAACAACAATTCCATTGAAAACATAGCAGCAATTATCAATAATATGCCACAAAAAACATGTCAGAGCAAAAATATTTCTGTGCCTTTATGTTCTCGCACTCACAGAAACAAATACTCATTATAGGCCAAATCTCAAGAGCATATGTCCTATTCACTAGCTCTCATTATTACAGCCTGATCAAACAGAATAGCAAGAATTTTAAGTACTTGTGACTTCCATAAGGATAGGAGTAATACACTTCCTTCAAAAGATGATCGCCACATCATGTGTCTGTACAGATATTTTTGTGGTAAAGATTTAAAACTTCCTGCAAGAATTAACATAAATTATAGGCATACGTGTCTCTGTGCCAAAGCCAAAATTCTGAAAATCATGATACATGATCTTCTAGCAATCCCAGACTGTATACAAAGATTAAAACATGCCAATACTTTGCATAACACAAGACCCCATGTATGGTGCAGCGCGCACGTGCTGTTTCTACTCAGACTCATGAATTTTAACTGCAGGCTGATACAAACAAAACTCATTAGAACTTGTTAGTAAAAGAGAAAAAATGGCATAAGTCCAAAAAGATGTAATCTTTAATCAGCATAAAATTTTTTGTTCATTTTTAGTACCATGCATAGGAATGGTGTGAAGAACATTCCATGTGCCATAAATATATCCACATTAAAGAGTTAACCTAATATAATTTCAGAGTAAAGCATACATAAAATTAAAGCAGTAACAAGGCTCTCAAGATGACGAGGAATTCAGCTGAAGACTGGTAGTTGCTGTAAATCATATACATACCTGCACTCCTCAATAAGAATGTTTTCTTTAAGAAGAAATAAGTTCTAATAGCTTTATGGTTCTGTCATTGCCACAAACCAGGAATTATCATATCTCAAAGTAATTTTTTAGTATCGACTGGTGAGGCACAGAACATACTCATTCTCCAAACCAGACACATGCAAGCACATACACTAAACCTAAGCTCAGAAGCATTTTGCGAAAGTAAACCAACAGCTAGAAAGGAAGAAAGAAAAAAATACCAACTCACCCACTGTACTCACTCACACAATTCCCCATTAAAGGAAATTCTTTCAGGGCCTTCTTGAGTCTTTTAATCATGTCTTGAAACTCTGGCGAGCCATTGATTCCACAGTGTTCTGATGTGCTACAAGTTGTGCAAGCTGTAAGCAACAGGGCTGAACTGTGCACAGAGTGATACACCTACTGCACCTTAATGTTTACCTTAGGGGGTTGGTCCCAGGGACTTGCCAAAGCGCCCCAGGAAACCAGTCAGTTACAGCCCTGCCTTCTTAACCCTTCCGCTGCCTTCGTGGTCACAGGCTACTACTACACTGCTTTGGTATGACAGCTATGGTCTTAGTTGTATTAATTAGTTAAGGAAAAGCAGGTTAAAATTTCAAGGGGAGCTTTAAGAACTTGGATGAACCTACTGTTAAAAGTAAGTGAATATCTCAAGTCTGTATTCCAACCGGTTTTAGTGTCTGAATCTAATACATGTTAAATCACAGCAATTAGATGTCAGGCCATGAAATCGGTGGGGGAAATGCTTCCCTGTATCTTAACCGTAAAGACAGAGAAATCAAGCATACCTACGCAGCGCAGTGACTCAACGACCAAAATGCCAACCCATTATCGGCACTGACAGAATGCAGAAGGAACAAAAGGGGAAAACATCCTCACTCAGTAAGCTACAAGAACCGAATTCCCAATTGCTTTTGCTTCCTGAAACAGGCTAAACAGTTAAAACCACTAGTTTTTGAGAAAACTGATAAACAAGAGAGAGCAGCTGATAAACAAGCAGTTCTCTGAGATTAGAACCATTAAACCCTGATTTTGTATAACTTTGTATCTGTTTGTTGACAGCAAGCGATACTTAAACCTATCTCCTTATTTGGGATATTTATAGATATTTTGCCAGGATGGATTCTTTGATGCCTTGCGTAAGAGCACATATTTAGCTTTTACCACAGTGGGCACAGCCTCCTCTGTTCAAGTCTTTTTCTTTTCCCTTTTTTATTTCAAAACCAAACTTCATAGGAAATGAATTACCTTAGAGAACTCGGGCACATGTGGCTGAAACTAAACAACTATTCAGTAAATGGAGGGAGCAGCCCTCTGCACACAGAGAACACATCTGTTTTCCTAAGAAGCCGAGATTATGCGTAGCAAAAAAACTTGCCATAAAAATGACTGTCCTTCAGATAACATCCCACTGAATTCACAAACTTGTCATTCACATGTGCACAAGCTCAAATTTGCTTTAAAAGTGGGTTTTTTTTGTTTTGTTTTGTTTTCTGCAGGGACAAATGCCTCTAAGTCCTTCCCTCAGGCTCTCCTTCCCAGTTTTTGGAGGATAGCCAAAAGATGATGTGGTCTAACTTGCCTTGGTCTTTTTAGAATAGTAAGAATACAGAGAGCAGCCTGCGTGCTGTGTTAATTTTTGTAAAGACAGTAGAATCCCAGCTATTGTGTGACCTGTCTTTTCCTCTATTCAGAGCATGCTTTCTCAATTAGTGATTAATAAACAGCAATGAATATGAGGGAGATAAAGTGGATCACTTAGAAGAAGTGGTTCTGAGAGTGCATTCCTGAATTAGGGTCAGATCTAGAGGTCAAGCTGAGGGAGTACAGTTCTGTGCAAGACGGCACATAAATCCAAGTGGCAAAATTGGTGACAGAAAGATGGAGAAAAGCTGATGTGGCCTTAGACCCAGCTGAGACACTGATCTCCTCCCTGAGTGGACATCAGCAAAACAGCAATCAATGGTAGCCGTACAGTTTGAGATGAGAGAGCCCGACAAGGAAGATGACTTAGTTTTACACACACACAAAAAAGCTGTGTAATTTGTAGATATATTTAGTTTCAAAGAGATCTCTGACATTCCCTCAGGGCCTACACTTCTAAGCTAATATAAAGCCTAAATTGACTGAAAAATGCTTGAGGAAAAATGCAGAGAGGTTAATGGCTTGAGGGCGGTCAAAGGCCACCTTACACAGGAACTTCTACTTAGAACACAGACCACGTAATTTCTGCAAAAAAATGAGCAAAGATGATCAGTGCCCAGGTTTCAATCAGAGTACATTATGGGTACAGAAAACCCATTCCAGTGGCTTATGCAGTTCGGTTCCTCATCACCAACATTTGCCAGAAATAGTCACTCAAGAGGAAAGTGAAAGAAACTTCTCAAACGACAATCTGAAATAACTAAGCCATAAAGTTTATTCCCAATTCTTATTATTTAGAAGTTGGCTTAGTCCTGAAGCATGCAATGTATAGTATTTTTTTTAAAAATCTTGTATAATGCAATGTTTACATGGATAAAGGGAATACATTTGATAATCCAGTAAAGACATCCTGCTAAGCTCTTTAGTGTCAGTGAAACTGAATGGCAATGAGTTCCACAGATTAACTATGCATTATAAAAAAGATATTTTTCTTTATCCACTTTAAGTTCTCAGTCTTTCCATTTTACAGACTGTATTACAGGAGTTAAGAACAATAATACTTGATTTACCATTTCTTAATCTAAATTTATAAAATAATAAATGGTAAAATCCCTTCTACTTGGTTCTTTTAACAGTCCTTGGTGTTTACAAATTTTCACATAAAATGTTACCAAACTTCTTGCTTAATGAACGTGCATAATTTCCAATTCTGCTAGCATAGAGATGTTCTAGAGAAAAATCTCACAAAAGTTTTTAATTGATGAAATGGGGTAAGATAGATGGTTAACACTTTTAAAAGCACTGTTGCGCACTGCTGAGTAAGGTAAATAAGCCTTGCTGATATCTAGAAAAAGCAAATCAAGATAGATTTGAAGAGAAGGGGGAGCTGATAGTTCCACCTGGACTTTTCAGGCAAGAATTTCTCCCATATTGGTTGACTTGCTCAAGCAAGAATTTTCTTTTCAGCTATAACATCCTTGAATTCTCTTCACCAAGTTATGCAAGCTACACTTAAAAAAGGTTTTGGATTCAGGTGACAACCTTACCTTAAGACTTACACAAGAGATCCTCTAAACTGGGAAGGACTTTGTTTTAAACAGAGCCCTTCTGTGATTTAAAAGATTTTGTTCTCTTCTCAAGTAGTTTCTGAAGCAGCTGTGGAATCTGCAGGATTGGATCAATGACAATGAGAAAGTGGAATGTGGCAGTGGTGGTTATTCCTGCCTGTCTCTGGATGCGATCCTGGTCTTAATATATGACTACATTTTTGAAGAACAATGATTCCAGTTGTTTTTACTGAGTAATCTGTTACAACATTCATATTCCTCTAGATATCCAGAGCACTCAGAGTAATTTCATGGCTCCTGTCCCACTGAATCAAGACAGCCTACATTAAGCTCCATTCCAAAGTTGGGGTTCTCAAGGTCCAGGCCACAGATGATGTGCACAGTGGCATATCCCTAGCCCCAGTCACCTGTATTTTTTTTTCCTAAATATCAGTTAGTGGCCTAACAGAAATTACTAAAAAAACCACTGAAGAGATAACTCATTTGAGGTCTTTTCGTTCAAATTAATGATAAAGCTGATGTGACTGCTGATTTTTAGCAAAAATTAACATATCCATGTATTTTTGGCAAATTTTATATGTAAGTATTTGCCAGCTCCTTTTGAACCACCGTATGTGCATCCTGGCATCAACCAGAAAGAAACAATCACAGGGATAAAACAAACCCAAGTTCTTTTGTATTACAGAGGGATAGTTTCAGCTTTCCAAAGAAGTGAGTATTTTGCAATTGCTGTTCAAAGGGAAAAACTGACCTTTCTCATGATAACTTTAAATACCTTCAGCCCTGTTTTGTGGTTATGTTATCAGTCTTCAGCAGCTTTGTAATCCATTGCAAAGTAAGGAAATATTGTATCTTCATTTAATTTGCTTTCAAGACCTCCCAGTAATCAGACATTTTTAAAGCTTATCTTATTTTCTAAGTAATCAGTTTGTTTTTTCAGTGAGCTTACTGTTGTTGGCATTCTGAGTTTCATTGATTGCTATCTTCATGTCTTCTGTTTTCCTCTAAGCTTCTGCAAGCTTAACTGAAGATTTTAAACATCTTTTCCATGCACATATTTTAGCCTGAATTAACACTAACCTCTTACTAATACCTGAAGGGTTAACAGAAAACAAGCATAGCATCTCATCTGTTACATCTCCTGCTTCTGCAAAAATGGAAGTTGAGAATCCTGATTCTCACCTACTGGGTTATTAAAAACAAAAGCCAAAACGCTTAAACAAAAAAAAAATTAACTTCATTTTTTGGCACTATAAGGTTTCACTTGGGCTCTTTAACAATATTAAAAAAAATAAGCAAAAAGTCCAAATAACTTAAGGCATCAAATTGCATCAAGGTAACTGAATATAATAACTGAAGGACAAAGATATCCAATGTTCCCACAACGTATTTCTCAGCACCCCAGTGTATTTTCTTTGAAATTTGTAGAAAACATACAATAATATTGTTAGAAAGAAGAAAATCCAGTTCTAACATTTGGAAAACTCCAGTTTTCACCAGCAAAAATTGTGAGATAAGGTTTTAGCCGGTATCATCATGATGTGCAGAAAAATAAAAAGTAAACATACTTTTTGGAATAAGTGAATGAGACGGACGGAATGACCAATTGCTTTCAATAGTAAGGGCAGAAGGTATTCCAATAATAGTGCAAAACTATAAAACACTGTAACAGCACCATCTCTAGGGTAGGCTAAGAACAAGTGCCAACCATGACTGCAGCCATTAGCCTGTTATTGCCCTTTTACCACCGAGATAAGCAGCTGCTCCTTCCTGACTGGCTCCCCTGTCAGATCAGCAAATTGATCTGGCTGAAAAATAATTGCAAAGTTCTTTTTCACTTGGATCACTTCCCCAGTCTGGTTCCCCACAGCTGACCACATGAACTGTCTTGCTAGCACAAGAGCGGGGCACTAAGGAGGCGGGAGCAAGCGACTCTCCTGATGGCAATGTATTCAGTAATGCTGGTAAAAAATAAAAAAGCTGGTACAACCTCATTTTCTCTAGGTTCCCCTGGAGATAACAGGAAAAAAAAAAAAAAAGGTTCCTCTAAAGGGGGGTTGAGACCACAAACTTCTCCAATTCTTTAACTTGCTCTCTAAAGCTGCCTACTTCTCCCAATTTAATGTAGGGTAAGTCTAGAGAGACTAGACTCCTATCAAGGTTTATTCTAGCCCCGGGTACATTCCCCACTGCCTTCAGCCTTAAACTGCAATATGCACTGTAAATACAGGGACACCCCTTTTGTCATTGCCCACACCCCTGTATTACTGCGGTACTGTACATCTTGCAGAGATGCTGAATGCTTACAGCTCCTACTGACTTTAATAGTTTGCGAAAGTGCTTAATGTTTCTGAAACTCACACCCACAATTTGTACTGGGATTTTTTTTTTAAATCCTATTTGTTAATTTTCATGTACTTTTTTTTTTTTTTAAAAATAAAATTCTTGACCCTGAGATTGCAGCTCATCCAAGTCTGCAGAAACAGACAGTACACTAAGGTTTTGGAGACCATCCTATCTTGTATTTGGGGCAATTACTTCAAATGTAAATCTACAGAAACCAGCTTTACATTGTACTATGATAAGCCCTATCACCACCTTATGTTACAAAACCCAAAGCTGTCCATGTCTGACAAAAAGCAAACAGTCTGAAAAGTAGCCCTGGTCTTCATGAGAATGCCATATCAGTGTTCCCAAGATGGGATAGAAAAATGATTTCATTACACTTGGTATAAATGGTCACTCTTGGTTAGTTTAAGACATAGTTATTTTACTTTAAGACAAGCAGCAATCAGTTTATGGTAAACTCAAACTATGCTCACACAGAGATTTCTTTTAGTTTAAGTCAACTTTAAAAACATTTTAACTAAAAATCACTGGAACTTTCTTGTATAGACAACAGGGAAAGAAAACCAAAGAACACTGCCATGATACATTTTCTGAGGCTCACACATAGCTCAAACTTTATAAAATTTTTAATTTCCTACCGCTAGGTTATTGTTATAATGAATTAAATAATGCAAGTTTGAAGCTATTTTGAAATTGGTTTGTATGAGAACATTGGAAGACATATTCTAACATTCTAACACATCCACAGATGTGGTCTGTACTCAGTGAAATGCATACTATGCCCACATCACTAACTGCAATGGATGTCTCCAGCCCTCTTCCGTTATGCACTGTCATGAGCTGTAGGAACTCAGTGGTATGTTGAAAACAAAGTGTATCTAGAAATAAACATGGTTCTTCGTATTCAGAGACAATCAAGAAAGCACATGTACCCTTGATAAGGGAACAGACAGACCTTTAAACCAACAGACAGACCTAAAACCTTCAACTACCATGAACTTCTAGGAGTAAAATAAATATCTACTGGCCAAATACTTTCACAGAAATTGAAACAACAAATCATTTTAGTAAATTCTGATTTTAAAAAAATTAAAAAATAAATCACTGAACAAAATTGTGAGGCAGAAGAAACAGAGCAACCAGCTCTACTAAATCTAATACTGTTAGGGGATAAAGTATATTCATCACTAAAGGCCTTGCAAAATGGAGATAGATTATTTTATAGATAATCTAATTCTATTATTACTTTTTTATATGGTTTATTTTGGGAGTCCTGCAGTGGTGTTGCAGTGTAGCACCAAGTTAATTAGCATCTCTTATATTCTTGGGTATATGAGATAGCACGCCACCTTTTATGAGTCACAGATCTTTTAATTTCTATTATACTTTTCAATAGTTGCCTTCTATTTCTGCAGAGAAATTCTTTAGTTTCCTCTAACATAAGAACACTTTCTGAAACTAGAAATTCAGGAAAATGTATCTGATTCAACGTAACATGGCTATTGTGACATATTAGTGAACCTGCAATACAAATTCCAAAAATCAGGTACTCTTTCTAGTAATTTATCTTTTCTGATATCCAATATAATGCAAAAAATTTAAAAATATGCTTTAAGTTACCTAAAAGAAATGTATTTTGATAAAATTACACTTAATATAATAAAACTCCTGAATTTCTCCCCTTTTCAGCAGTATATACAGGACAGTTCACTACTGAGTAAGCAACTAAAAAGATGGTCAGAGTACCTGGGGATTTTCTTGGGAATCTGAGGTGGCGACGAATGGCTCGCTATTTTCTGTTCGGAGCTCTCTGGAGACTTTTCCTGCATTTCTCCTTTGTCTTTCGCTAGTGCATCTGCGATAACAGACTCCGCTCCACTTTTGTTTTGATCATCAGCCTTTGGTTCAGCTTGTGCTGGTTCACATCTATACATGAAAACAATCGATGGCTTCTCACTGGAGTCTGACTTTGCCTCACTGAACCAGTGATGACGCTGAACTGGAGGAGGGGGGAGCATATGTATAACAGTTCCATCAAGACCCACCAATTTTCCTTTCTCTCTTTCTTTCTCTTTGTCTTCCTCATCATCAGTTTTCCTGCGGCGGAAGAAGCTCTTGAACGATATCCAGCGTTTGGGTTTCGCATCAGCAGCTCGTCGACCCTCTGAATGAAGGATTGACTCGGCCTCTGTTGCCCTGGTGGGACTGTTTGGTTTGGTCCAATTGCTGAAATGTCTTTGCAACAAGTTACTTGCATGATAGGGTGAAGAAGTGGACCGTGGAGGAGGAAATGGCGGTGCTTGCTCTGTTTTGGGACTTGTGGCATTTGGGGTGGCTCTGACTGGCTTTGGAGACTGAGTGGCAACTGGCTGTGAAAGTGAATCTTTCTGCATTTTAATGGCAGTGTTTTCCACTGTCTTGGAGGAGTCTATTTCAGACTGTGATGTAAACAGAGATTTGGGTCGTACCAGGGTGTTCTTAGTAGCATCTGCATCAGGAGGTAAGGAATACAGTTCTTCCACGCTACAAGACTTGGGTCCAGACTGAGGTGTTTCTGGAGGAGACTGTGGAGGCTGGATAGAAGCCACAATCTGTGAAAGCACCGTGCTTGCATTCTCTCTACTGCTGCTGCTGCTGCCGCCAACAGAAGCCTCTGGTGTTACGTCTATTTTTGCTGCAGGCTCTTGTATTGTCTTTTGAATTCTTGATGGGGAGCTGTGGTCAGAACTATGGCTTCTCTGTGGTGATATCTGACTTTTACTGAGGCTGCTGTTAAACTCTTGGACCTTTTGAGCCACAGAACCCAGCCTGCATTCAGAGCTATTAGTCACCCCCTTCACTTGGGAAAATTCAGTGGGTTTGCTTCCTATGGCTTCAGACATTTTGCTTTCTGTTTCTATTTCTTCATATGTGTGGCTTATTATACTAGTAGTTTTATCTTTGATGGATAGCTCTCCGCTGGTCCCTAGAAAACTTTTATAGATAGCCAGGTTATCATATGCATTTGGATTGATTACAATAGGAACTTTAACAGCATTTTTGGAACTCTTGGCATAAGTGGGCTCATCGTGAATGATAATAGGAAAAGGTGGCATGCCAGCATTATTGTAGCTGTTGAATTTTATCTCAGATAAATTCGGAGACTTAACCGGGATAGTTTTTGAAGAAATGTTTGTAGCTGTAGGTGAAGTAGGAGCTGACTTGTGGCTTGTTTTCCTGGGAGGAACAGAAGGTCCTGAGCTGTTAGCAAGTAACTCCACTTTAGGTATCTTCTGTCTTGGACTAGTACTAGAAGTCCACACTTCCTGATATCTGATTGCACTGGATTTTTTCAGATTAGCATTTACGCGTACAGGCGATGCTGCAGAGGATGTAATAGGTGTGCCTGGAGTTACTGGCGAGCTTGGGTTAGACGATGTATTTTTGGTTTCTGAGGTTTCAGTCTGATTCTCCTTACATTCATTGGTCATGGCAGCTGATACGTCTACTATGGTATATGGCTTGCAAACTGGTTGTTCCATATTCACCACCCTGTAAGGTTTAGCTTGCTCTTCCACAGGCACCAAATTTATAGTTACAGCTTGACCAGCAACATCCGAAGAACTTTTATTCTCTTGCTTATCAGTCTGCACAGCAATTTTGCCATCCTTCTCTTCCAGTCGAAGCGCAAGGACTGCCTTGTGAGTTTCCAGACTTTTCAGAACATTTCTGGGAGCTTTTGACACATCCTTCACTTGTTGATTATCACAAAGACTTTCATATTCTGGTTCAATCAATTTGAGGTCCTGAGGAGTACTAGGAGATAACCCTCCATTGCAGAGCTTCTGTGAAGAACTGCTGGTTGTTCCAGAACGAGACTCTTCTGTCAAAGAAGAATCAGGAGATGTAGAATCAGAAGACACCATGCTCTGCATGCTCTCTTGCCCATAAAGAATCACAGTTTCTTCCCCATAACCATTTAAAATTTCATCGTAACTGTCGTCATAATCTACTGCACAGATCCGCTGGAGAGACTTGTTTCTAAGGGGCACAGTATTCCATTTTTTGTCAATGCAGAACTGAACAGGCGATAGGGTGTTCGCTCTAAAATTAGCAAAGCGAGGTTGGCCCCTCATGCGAATTTCCATTGCTAGCAACTCTTCGTCACTTTCATCCCAGCTCTCGTGCTCTTCTTGCATGCTGCCAAAAAACGTGTCATCCTCACTCTCATCTCCGCTAGAGAACTCCGGATAACAGAACCGTCCACCTTCATTACTTATTACTTCGGTGCTTCCACTCAGAATAACGTGCTTACTGTGTGAATCCTTCATTCCACCCATCATGCAGCTTGGAGGGATCTTTCTTTCTAACGATCTTTTGTAACAATTATTTATTCTTCCCAAGAAGGTTTCTCTGGAGTTCATTTCATTTCCAGTTAGCTGAGGTGTGCTATCCAAACCTGCAATCTCCTTCAAAACTTCTGTCAGTCCATTATTATTGTTATTTGGTATCTTACCTACACCATCATTGTTGCCATAAGGCTTATGAACGTGGCTGTAACCCTCAATTTCATCTTCATTATTATTGTTCAGTGGTTTTTTGTTCAAAACAGCTTTGTTTCGGTTCCAACCTGCAGGCACTGGTTTATTCTCACAATGATCTGGTGTGCTGATTTCGCCACATACACCCTGCCCATCTACTACCATCATGGTGGGTTTCACAGCTATAGTTGGTTTCTTTGCCACAGGTGGTCGGAAATTTCCTGTATTTCTCCCACGATGGCTGTTACTTTGGTTTGCATTGGATTTCAGATTTCCATGTGAGAGGGGTTTTTTTTCAGATACTGGGGGTAACTGATGCAAGCTTTTGGGCTTGAAGCAGTTCTTACATTCACCAGGTTTCCAGACGTGTTCAGTGAAAGTGTTGCAAGCAGACATTTTCCCAGAGCTTTACGCTTGATGCTGTGCTGTTCAGTGCATGGTAACAATTTCATCCATGTGTTTCCGCTCTGTTCACTTACTATGGCTACTGTTTGGAGCAGTGATCATTCTGAAACACAAAGGAGAATGAGGATAAGAATGGGGAAAAACCATGTTGCTCATTTATACTTAGTTTTCTACACTATGAACAACTTGGAATAAACAAGTAGTCTTTTGCTGACGTCTTAGGTCTTTTTACCTAAATTTACAAAACCATGTAACTGAAATGCAAAAAAAGTTGCAAATATCTTCTCATACATAAAGAACTAAAACTTTGGCAGCTAAGCCCTGTATTACTGAAAGCTGAGAAAGAAAGAGAGAAATGGTAATGACTGAGAATTTAGAATAATTCTCTTGACTAGTTCAGGACCATTGACCTTGAAGTTTGCCCAATAAAACAAGTGCTAGGAAGAGGACATAAAACCAAAGATCAGTGCACATTGCTTTCAACATAACTACTTAAACTTGAGACAGGAAAGTAAGAGTATCTTTACTCTTCTAAATGCAATTGAGATAATGTGTTTTAGCTTTGAATGTGAATGAGCTCATCTAAGTGACAAAATATGTTCAAGCAATTCCAAACTCTGCCATTTTAGCACTTTTTAAATCAGAATCAAATTATAACTGGACAGGTATTTTGGTTGAAGAGACAGGCTGGACTGCTATCCTGGAAAAGTCAGATGATAATGCTGGGGAAACCTTTCTGGAAAGTCACTGTTTCTTCTCCTTTAGCTTACAATAGTGGCAATAAGCCATTCTTATATCCTCAAAACAAAGCTATGGATTTTTAGTCCCTGATTTGTTTCACATGTAGATTTTCTACCTAACCCCTCCAGAAATAACAATCGAAAAAGAATTGAAAATCTCTTTCAAAGTGAACCTTTATTTCCTGAAATGATCAGCCTTAAGTAAAAAATAAACACGAATCTGCTGTGCTTTATAGTCACTGGAGTATCCAGGATTTGAGAGTTTCATGAATTAATGCCTGAAGATTTTAAGCCTTCTAAGCCAAATCCACAAGTCTGGTCTCTTCATCACTCTTGCATAGCTCAAATTATTGGAGACATTTTACTGAGGTGGAAGAATCTGTATGTCCACCGCTGCTTCTGTAAACACAGGCATTGAAAAATCAATGATTTTCTATTCTTTCAGGCTTCAGGTGAAAATATACTTGCTGATCACATAGGTACACTGAAAGCGTTATTAATACATCCATTCAGGTAAAGACACAGCTCTCTACAGAGCCCATGGTTAGAGGCTCAGCAGCAGGACAGCTATGCTGGAATTCACCACGGGCACAACTGGTTTTCATCAGTGTAGCAAACAATAGAAGTCATTAGTAAAACTGACACTTGTATGAATTTGTCAGTCTCCTCACGTACTGCTCTGTTTTGGCAAAGGGCTGTCCTATGCTGGAAAACTCTGCTATAGCAATGCTGTTCCAACACCAGATGGGGCTGAAGTCTAACTCTATTAGAGTATCTTCAGACACATTCGTGGTACCAAGGTTATCATATTTCATGTGCTGACTACATATGTTTCCAGACAAAGCTTTCTGCCAAAATGTCAGTGCCAAAAGCTTTCTCTGTATGACCTAAGAGGTAGAAGGTCTGCCAGATAGTGATCTGCCCAAACTTTCAGCCTTTGTTTTATACACACAAGTATTTTTTATCTCTGCCAAGATTCGTTGCTTCAACGCTTTGCAAGCCCATATATTGTAAGCAGAAAAATTACATTAAGAAATAATTCTCCTAACATCAAAGAGAGAGCGAGGGAGCACATACTAGAATTTTACACTCTGGTTACCTCTTTCTTTTCATGTATTTAACAAATAAAAGGAGTAAAGTTACACTAATGAGAATCTAAACTAAATGATTTCTTGGAAAATATATTTCTCCATTACATAAAACCTCTGAACAGACAATTTAAACAAAAGGGTTAGTGCATGCGTGTGTGGTTTTTAAGATTTAACTGGGTGATATTATTTCTCCAAAATTGCATAAACTGCACTTGCTCTAGAATCCTATCACAGACCAGACAGCTTTATGGCACTCCAGGCTAAGCATTTTCTGCTAATAACGTTGGGGTAGAAGTGAGAAAGCACTCTATTGCACACCTTCGTATGACTACATTTTTATCTTTTCCCGCTGGCTGTAGTCGTTCTCGTTTGCTCAAATACACTGATACTGATCAGTTTTCCTCTAACCCAAATGAGTGCTATGTTCAACATATGAATGTGAACCACACGAAACTTAGCAGAACCACAACACAATGCTCCAGTCAGTATAAAAACTATGGCACGGTCATAGCTCTCTGCAAACATGTATCCCACATCCAGGAGTACCACCTGCAGCAATTTAGCTTATAAGTAAAATACATGGTGACGTGTCTGTGTAAATGCAGACATGTAACTTGTACACAGAAAATACATAAGACACGTATAGATATTTTAGATCTTTTGCTCTTCAACACCTAATGGAAATGGTTTAAACACAACCATGCTCTCTAACATGATTTTTGAGTCTGTGAAACAGACAAGAGCTGCTGACTTCTCAGGTTTGTGAACTACAGCTGGGCTTCCAATTGGCTTCGGCGCACGCAGGATGAGAAGTTCCTGTAGCATGCTATGACACTGCCTGCAGCTGTAACAGAGAGGAAATACGCACCTTCAAACAAGAGGAAATGTATCTTAAGTAAAGAACCAAAAGAATTCCAACATTGTGCTACTTTCATACTTTGAAATCAGCAGCACTCCTGTGCTACTACAAATTAAATTCATACTGATCTTTTTATGTCTAAACAAGTATTTGCATTCTAAAAAAAAGTCAGGCGGTTCCTTCATCGCTGTACAACTAAAAGCAATTTTTCTGATGTTTTCCTCTCCCTTTAAAGAAAACACATTTACTGTTTCAACTACAGATTCCCTATTATGAGTGATAATTATAGTGAGAGTGATTACAGAAATGAAATCTCCTTTCAGTATTAAAAAAAAGATACAACGTTCTTCACGAGTTCAGGCTGTTGCTCCCATTGCTGTTAACAGCAGCTGCAACTTGGTAGGGGGCAGCAGAGTCCATTGAAGGTAATGGAAATGCACCCAAATACAACAAGAAAAAAATACCCTGACACTGTTCACCTCTAGATTCTTACCCTACTCTCCAAAACAAAGAAGGTCAACAAGAGATCCAGGCAGTCACACATCAGATCGGCTTCAGCTGCCAGTGATTAGGTATGTTTTCTTCTGTAACTTCCCTGCTTCCATGACAGCCCGTGTAACTGCTAAGGAACAGGAATGTGTACTCTGCACAACTCCTGGCTCTTCTGAAATGAGTCGTTCAGATGACAGAACTTGAAGATACTCCATCTCCACAAAATCAAGGCAATAACAACCTCAGATGTTAAATACAAAACAGCATTAGGTTTCTGAAGAAAGCACTAACAGTAAACACGTAATATCAACATTGCACATTTCATCCCTGTATCAAAGCCTTTTATGTAAGTTGATAAACATAACTATTCACAATTTATACACGGGAGCACTGCAGTGGAGTGATGCTAAGTAACTAAAATTCACTAACTGAGTCAGTGACAGGAACGAGTACAGAGAGACAAGTTCTGCTCCTAATGTGGTGCTGCAGAAAGCAGATCGTGATACTTCATTCGCTACATAGTTGAGTCAGCACAGATAGTTTATCAGCTTTAAAGGCCAAATCACTCTTTGTGTACATGAGAATAATGCTCCTCATTTCAGCAGATAGACAACTGCACACAGGAGGGCTCACTCGGGCCCTGTTAAGTTGATATCAAACAAACAGAAACGCACAAGCGTATTTCACTTTCTAGGTCAGAGGTAGAAGATGACAGATTCAGAGTTGCAGCGCAAAGATGAAGAAATAATCAGCTGAGAGATCCTCATGTCAGGAAACTGAACCTTGCATGGAAATGCAGAAGTATTTTTGTGGCTCTTATTTGTTGACATCATCTTTGTTAACTGCACAAAGATAGTAATAAACATGCGTTTCAGGCATTTTCCCTTTGTTCTAAGTAATTTCAGGCTGGCGGGTCTCCTTTAGATGCATGCTGGCTGAATCACAATGAAGGCCTTCTCCAGTAATACTTTATACTAACATAATCCAATTAAAAGGAACTTAATTGGTGTGCAACATTCCCTACAATTTCAACATTTTAAAAATGAATAGTCTCAGTAAGTACCAGATGGTGACATGCACTAATTAATCAGGCCTGCTCAATGAATGAGCATATTAAAATGAATGCACCTATTAGACATGTGTTTTCAATGCTGCATGCTGCAAAAAACTCCCCTTAAATGAATGCCTGCTATATTACTGAGCAATATGCACAAGTGTGCATTTCATCATTTGTAATTGTAACACTATCAGTCTTTGATCTCTTCTTAGATCACTAGGTACTTGGTACAGACTTCCTTTTGTTTGTCCTCCTCCAGGGAAAAGGCATTTAGCCTTAGCATTGCTGTCCATGAAAATGGGTCCGCAATTTTTATGCTGCAAAATGCGTTGATCAGCTTTCTTATCAAACAACAGTCCAATAAATTGCTACTGAGCAGCCCACAGATCTCTCACCATTGACAGGCACGTCCTCAGACTGAAAAAATCAGCAATGGGAATCCAACCTAGGTTTCCTAGATAGGAGTGCCCAAACACCACAAAACCACTATGACTTTGTGGTTTCGTCTGAACCACTTACAGAGATCTGGACAGTAACTGATCATCATAAGCAATAATGCAAGTCTAACATAACAAGAATAAAGTGATGGTTATTCTTCGCCAGTATCTGATTTCTGTTTCTTTTAAACTCTAATATAATTGTAAACATTGTAGAAGACTTCTTGGAAAAACTGAAATGCTCCAACTTCACACACACAGTCCTGCCTGGGTGGCAACGGGCTGTAGAAATGCTCCATCTCCCAGAGAATGTTGAGACTTACGGACTCGGGGCCAGTGAATCACCTAGCACAGACAACTGGGACCACAGACAAATGTGACATGTGCTAATCAGGTTCTTATTTTGTCCTTCATGCCATAAAAAAAATTATTCTTCAATTTTACATCGTTTGTCCAACTTCAAAGGAAAGCAAAACCCCAAGTGAAGCTAACTGCAACATCTGTTAGATACATGAAATACAAAGCCGAGAGAAGAGCTTCACAGCCAGAGAAGTCATGGTCCCAATTTGAAGGCACGTTGTGAAGCACACTTGTTTACATTCAGTACCCGGAAGCACTGTGCTTTGAATAATCTTGCAGCACTTATTAATGAAATGTAAATGAAGAAAAAACAAAAGAAAAAAGATGTTATGTAATACCACAGCAGAGTTTGGAAATAAAAGCTAAAGTATCAGTATTAAAAAGTGTGAGTAGCGCACCCACAGATCTCATAGCACTTCACAAATGTGAATGTGCATTTTATAAGACAGATTTTTCTAGAGAGGAACAGTGATTCACAGTTTGGTGAAAGATCAAGAAATAGACCCTGACTCTTGAGTGTGATGCTCAGTTCAGTCATGGCACTTCCTTCACATGAGGTATGCCAGGAAAAAATGTGAAACTAAATAAAGGCAAACAGCATTATGGACTGCCACAATTTTATTCCTCAAGTGGACTAATATTCACTAAATATTGGATCGTTGTTGTGACAAGCCAGAACTGTGACTACAGCAGATTGCACAGATGGAAATTTCCATAAATGCCAGGCATTATAATTTCTGTTAAAAAAGAAGAGTTCTATCTTGTTGCAGATAGTTGGGAGTTTTTTTTGTTTTGTTGTTTTTTTTTTTGTTGTTTTGTTTTATTTTTGTCTTTTTTCTTCTTCCAGTCAGAACCGAGTGCCCTGGTAACTGTCCAAGGTCATAAAATGACAGCTCTGCAGAAAATGCAATGAATTTGCAGTGGATATTGAGGAGGCAATGACCCAGACTAAAAAGTTGCCAACTTACTGAGATATAAGGGGTATGATGGATGGAGAGGACAACAGAATCACTTCTACCCAAAGTACTGAAAAAAAACCTAGCTACAAACTTGCTGCAGGACAGTATGAAACAATCAGGAAAACAACTTCAAACTATTTCTGTTTTTAACTTCTCACACTACATTTTATCTCCTTTAAAGAGTTTAAATTACATAAATAATTCATAAAACTAAGTGAAGGAAACCCTTGAATACGTTTTTTCTACATAAAACTTGTAAGAATAAAACATGATAGAAATAACCAACGAACTGGAGCAAAAACCTGCCTAGGGCTAGACAATCTGTAATGCTTCAGAAGAAACCAGGCATTTCTTTACAATTTACCTAACCCAAACAGATAATGCCACAGAGCACGGAAAAGGCAAGAAATATCCTCAGGATCTGCCCAGGTAATCTCATTAGATTCTGCATCATCTCATTGAGAACACAAAAACCAGTAATAAGGACAAGCTCTCATATTTGGTGTTGAGGCCCAATAGACCAGCCAAGGCATCTATTTGAATACAAACTCTTCTGAGTTCCAATAATAAGAGAGTCTTAACTGAAGAAAGCTATTAAAAATATTCTCCTCTTCCCCTTTTGGAAAAAATTGTCATTTAGCATTAATAAAACTTAAATTTATAATGATCATTCAGACAATGCTGCACAGTATATTCTTTAGGGATACTTTTTACTTGCACAGAAAATTAATTTTCTTTTTTTTTACTTTATTTAAAACAAAATCCCAGGAAGATAAACCAGACTTATAAATAGTTTGTTTACCTTGCTTCCTAAAAGGGCTGTGTACAACATTGCAAGACCTAGCAGCAAATTAAGGGTAAGCGCCTCAGCTGACAGGAACAAGCATGATAATGATAATTTTAAAAATTTATAATGATTATTTAAAAAATTAAAAAAAAAAGCCTCAATTAATTTTGTCCCAACTCTATTTAAGCAAAATCATGAGAATTAAGCCCTTCACAGCATATTAAAAATGCACCAGTATGACTATACCTTGACCAATCTAATTATCTCTGACTTACCTTTCCTGGGCTCACTTGAAATCCTGCCCTTTGATCTTTTTTGCCTGTTGTTTAAGCCCATGAAAACAACTAGAAGAATAAATCTTACCAAACTTTTGCTAAACCTTTCCAGAATATACTCACAACAAACAAAAAAGAAATACCTGAAAAACATTGTACTGCTTCCGTAGTTACAAAACTCAGCAATCGTTGTGGTTATCCTTCTGCTGAGCACAGCTTGAGAATGAAAACAGTCTATATCATCGCTGTATTATTGAATCCATCAATTCTGCAACTTCAATTCACCTAAAACTCTCTCCCTTGGACTACTGCAACCTCTGGCTCCAAAGATCTTTATGCTGAACCCCTGATGCAGCAAAAACCACAATTGCAAAAAATAAATCAATTCTAGTTTAGCAAAGTAACTTGTGGATAGCAAAATACAAAATAGTATTAGAAAGGATATGAAGGATCTTACTAAAAAGTAGCCAAAGATAGGAGCAGGTACCTTATGAGGGAATTAGTGGATTGCAGCCAGTGTAAGAGACCAGCTACAATACTGAAGATAAAACTCATTGCAGAGAAGCCAGATAAGTACTCTCCGTCAGTCTCAACCTGCCCCGCAAGATCCTTGAGCTATTAAAAAAAGACTTAAGAGAATTAAGTTTAAAAACACTATCAGTCGTTATAAAAAATGAGATATTAAAACTAACCGATAAATTAAGAGCAACAGCAGGGTAGGGCTGGACTGTGTAAAGCCAAGAACTGCGGTGAAACTCGAGACCCAGGTGGCTGAGCTACACAGAAAACGATGAGGTCCCTTATCAGAACCAGGCATCAGTTCAGCAAGAAGCCAAGCCTGGTATGAATGGGACAGGTGTTTTATCATGACTTCTGTGAAGGAAACTTGTTCTTCTTCCTACCAAACAAAGAAATAATAGGCAAAAGATAAATAGCACAATTTTATTTTGATTTTTTAGAAATTCTCACGAATTACTAACTGCAGGACATGTAAGCGGTGTGACAGAATATGCAACGTGACCAGCAGATTACATGCTTTCAGTGTAAGAAAATCAATGACATGATTTACTGAATATTGTGTTCAGTTTTATTTATGACATCTCGGGAAGAAATGCAGCATAAAACCACCACAAAAATATTTTAAGGGATGAAAAGCTTTCCATATTAAGTGAAACAAAAAGATTAGGATAGTTTAGTTCAGAATTATGACAAATAAATATTCTATATATACAAATAATACTACATTAAATGATCCATCACATAAAGAAGATAGACACTAAATGGGAACACTCAGTCTATCTCAAAAAAAGAGCAACAAACCCAATGCAGCATATTTAAATCAGTAAAAAGAAATTATTCCATATAAAATGCTTCCTGAAACAAGCTGGCACTGAGATCCAGAGGTCAGCTGGATTCAGAAAAAATGATAAGACAATTTGACATAGGATGAGACACGGACAGTTGTACTAGGTGGGGTAAACCCAAAGCTTCCAATTTCAGTGTTTAAACAAAGCATTAACTATTTGAGTTGAGAAGAAAATTTGCTCATGAGCAGATTATTCCTCTATTTTCCATTTAGGAAGTCTGGGCAGTGTGAAGGAGAGGGCCACTGCTGGAGTCCGGGTGCCAGACCACAGCCAGGGCTGTTTCACTGCAGCACAGCATGCTCCTGGCGCGACGCTGCGTGCAAGGTACCTGCCTCATGAAATCGGGCACCAGCCGCCCGTCTCTTCACACCCGCAGATCCCATTCTCCCACTTTGCCAGATCTGATACACCAAAGAACCACAGAATACAGGGCGCTGTCTGAAAGAGTCCTGGTCTGTACTCTTCCATCCAACCTGCACTACATATCCCTTCCGCCTCTGCGTGGCATGTCCCCTTTGTTTAGGATGTTACCTACATAAGCCTTCCTTTGGGAAGGCTCTTCTCAAAATTAATCTCTGATAACAACACGGTTCTGTTTTTTCCTTTGTATCAGATCCTACCCTTTACTTTCAGTGTTTTTAGTTTAATATAGCAAAATTCCTTTGGCAAGGCTCTTCTCAAAATTAATCTCTTTGATAACAACACAGTTCTGTTTTTTCCTTTGTATCAGATCCTACCCTTTACTTTCAGTGTTTTTAGTTTAATATAGCAAAATAACTAAATGGTAAAATAATACTAATATCCCATTATCTCCCAGTGGTAAGGCCCTTCTCCTCCCACACTTTGTTTTGTCACTCTTGTGCCAGGCTTGTACCTCTCACTTGGGAACAGTCTTTGTGTTCACTTCTACTTTTTATGACTACAGGATCGTGTTTGATATTGGGCGACTGGGACCTCAGGCTATAAACTACTTGGGCCAAGGGACCATGTGTTACACTAGCATGTCTGGCAATGACACACACAAATCCATAGCAATGCATAAGTAAGACGGAGGTAATTACAAAGGTAAGGAAACCAGGTGGAAGTCTTACAAAAGATTAGTGCTGTTTGAATGTTTGAACCAGGGTAAGATAACAAAGGAATGATATCAAAGGGATTTTTCTCTACAACTAACCTAAACAGTTTTAACTTTTGAAGACACATACATTACTAGTTTATGGTAGCAAATATAAATAAAAATGAACCACATACTGATCTCTCATTCACTGCTTAGTGGAGTAAGTGCCTGGAAAAGGCTTGAATCTTTGTAAAAACTCCTTCAGTTTCCCATTCCACAGCAACCATCTCCTCCCACTGCCTTCCATTCTGCGCAGTCATTTTGCCTTGTTCCTTGCGTCTGCGATCAGAGACAGACGTTCTAATTTGAGGATCTCTTTGATAGTCTTGAGAAACTAGCTACAGGTAATTTTTTGGCCATCAAAGTTAGTTCAAGCAGCTTATTCTCACTCAGGCTGCTCTTCTAATTAGTATGTTATCTATTCATCCCAATAAACTACTTTACCAGGCACGATGAATGCAAGAAATTTTAATCTGCAGTCATAAGCCACAGCAATCAACTGAGTGATGAGCTGTAAATCAGAAGGTTAAAGATATTACTGTTTACTAGTGTTGAAGTTAAAAAGAAAACAACGATGCTTTACAACAGATATTCTTAGGTGCTCCTTATACTTTGCCCAGAATCCATCCCCATAAAATGGGAAGCCACCACTGATGAGAAAGCTATATAGGGATAAAAAGCACCATCATAGGTGAAATTCAGAAAAGACATTAGCAGATACTGAAATTGTATGCTTTTAGCATTCATAATGAACAAGAATTGAATTTTTAAGTTATTCTGACAATTAAGTGTTCTGTCTGACAGTCTTTTAGTATATCACACCCCCAAAACACCAGGGTTGTGTTCTCTGTAGTTTCTCTGTGGATTACCTGCACAGATTTCTACTACACAGTGCTGCTTGCAAAGCAGTGTCAGTCAGATGCAGGAAAAGATGCTATTCCGTAGCTGTGTGTGCACAGGTTCTCACAGAGAACTCGGTGGTACCGACAAAACAAGGCTTTGGCTCACATAGAGCCTCCTGCTTCTTTTTACCATTTGGTACCAAAGTGGATTTACCGTAATGGTATCAAATACAACTACCTAGGTTATAAATGATTCACCAAGTAGAAAATCCTAGTATGCTTGTAACAGCACTGTGGAAACAGACCCAAAAGGCAAGAAAACCAATACCTTCATTTAAAACATTGTGTTGTGGACCACTGAGAAGAACCCAGCTCTTTAGTCTGATTATCAAGTTAGCAATATCACAGCCCCTGGAAAATCTTCAAGTCCACGACACACTAGTGTTCCAGGCACCTTGGGAGGGGCTCCATGACGCAGTTGCATCCCTCCATGGTGACAGAAAAGAACTAACAGCAAAACACAGGGCATCTAACAGTCAGTAATCATCTTTTTAGGCTACCAAAGAAGACATGATGTAGGGCAGGGGGAAAAAAAAAACCAAACCAGTGATTTATTTTAGTCCACAAAATCTAATTCCATATTTAAAAATAATCCATACATGGAAGAGCTATGCAGTGAAGGCATCATTAAATATAATCAAGGACAGAATCAGAAAGGAAATGTGATAGAAATTGTGTATTAGTTTTTACCTCTACATTCAATGACTGTTTTTTGCAGCTAGGAAATTTGCTCAATTTACTTCTTGAGAGAAGAAATAGCCTTCATTTTCAAAGAGAGATGCTTAAACCTATCAAGAATGTAAACCACTATAATTTTTACCCAGCGCTGCAAGTTGAGAACAGGGAAAGAAGGAATCGCTTACTGCTTCCGAGAAGGCTGACTTCACACAGGCAAAACCTACCCTAAGAACCAATCTGCTTTGTGGGCAGCAGGAGCATCTAGCCACTTCAAAACCAGAGGTGGCTTATCACAATGAGCAACAGCATCCAGAGTTGAGCCTGGCACAGCCCCTTCTGCTCCAAGCATCCCTGGGAGCCCAGGGTGCCCATGAAGCTGTTCCTTCCACCTATGAACAGCCATACTGTCAGGGTGCTAAGATACTAATTAACAGGCTGCTGATCATACTTGAAAAATCATAAGCTTGAAACCTAGCCAGTGCTCATACCTGGGTCAGGACACAGCATGAAACAACAGAACTGAAGCACTGTAAACAAGCTCTAGCAAAAGAAAGAGAAAGAAAATAAACACAAACGTTTGTTGGCAGAAACGGCACTCTTAAATTCTTTTCCTTTAGTTCTCCTTTACAGATAATGTATGTTTTCCTAAAGGAGTTGATTGCCAAACATAAGTTTTGCTACTTGTGCTTGACAGAATCCTAAAAATGCAAAGCTTTTTCTATCTAGAAAAAACACAATGTGAATTTTCTAGTCTTGTACTGCTAAGATGACTTAATACTAATGTATAGAGATCTGAAGGTAAAAGCAGAATTTTTATGACAGTATACTTCATTAGCACACACGAGTCCACCACTGTGCAGGAATGGATTTCACAGAAACCACACTAAACCCAGGGCAATTACATTCTGTCACTTCCAACCCAAGTAAAATATGAAAGGCTGCTATTACCTGCCCTCTTGGAGGGTCTTGAGAGGGATTTTTTCCCTGCCATATGCAACACTATGCCATTTTGAACTAAACTGTTAACAATACTAAGAACCTGCTTAAGAGAAACTGAGACACCAAGACCTGCTTCCCCTGTCCACGTAAGCAGCATCAAGTTGCAAGGCAGTGGCAATGCTCTTCCCACTGCTCCCCGTGGAGGTTCTGGGCTCAGTCTCTATAGACAGGTCAGGAGGCAACATCAGTACTCCATCGAATGAGGAAACTTGCTCAGGAACCTAAACCATGCTTCCCCAATACTGCTTCATCAACACCATGCATAAAGAGGTGATGTGTATGCCAGGTCTCTCAAGTACGGTCCATCGAAGAGACTGCATGCTCTCTGTAGTACTTAATCTTGCAGTGTATACAGAAAAAAAATCTGTACCGCAGATTTCAAGGTTATGGGGTGAAACTTGGCTTAATAACACATGGTGGCATATGTTATGGTATATAAACAGTATATGGGATCCCAACTGTAAGTCAAATGGTGAATTGCAATGGTAATTGCAACAGCTATACAACACAGCGTTACTCATTTCTTCTGCCCCTACATACTTGAGAAGTACTATTGGTTCAACTTCGCCTTTTTTTAATTAAAAAATAAGCAAATAGAGCTCTCAAGTCTTCTCTGTAAAACAAGCTGCTCAAACCTTTAATCACTAGTGACATTTGTGAATCGTTAGTAGCACCCTTGGATTGTTGCTCTCCCAAAGACAACATAGCATTCCTGGAGCTTCATACCAGTGACAAACACAATAGAAACAAACCCTTCCTACTCTTGAAATAGATTCCTCCGCATGTGGAGTCCATGCACTGTCCTTTTAAGTCCAGACTGTTATCCATGATAACGGGCTGGTCATGACTTCCACAAGCTTTTGAGGATCTTCACTTCTCTCAGGGGAGGCAGGCAAAGCCTGGCCTAAACTCTTTATGCCCTGTTTACAATTGCACATAACAAATACAAACTATTTGCTCAAGCCTTTTTTCAGTGTAATCAGTGAGTATCTCTGCTTTCAAATCTCCTGCTCTCCCTATTTACATTTTCTTTCAGACTTCTTATAAAAAACCCCTTGACTAATTTTAGGACGAAGATTAATACATAGCATCCCATGCCAACTCTGTAACAACCTCCTACTTACCATCAGTTTCAGACCTATCGCCTGTAGCCAGGCCTAATCCATATAATACATACTACGTTTTCATCATTTTAGTTTCTTAATAATAACATAGCAAAATATGAAATTAAATTAAAACATACTATATTTAAAAGTCAATGTAGTCCTTTGTATACTCATTAATGAAGATACCTTTTCATAGCTCACGAAAATTCAGCATCTGGAAAGAAGATATAGAGAGGCACGAGGAAGAGATGACACATGGTTTTGCAAATACAATGATTTTGTGTTTTATTTTAAAGCTGTTTTAAAAAGCAAACGTTTTGTTTTGCGATAGTATTGGGCAGATATTCAACAGAAAAAACAGTCTCAGTAATTTACATAAAGATTCAAGGTTTAATTTTTCAGATTTCCCCAGGGATTTGCAGAAATATTCTTTGTCATAACCAGAAAAATTAATCATTACTAACTTCACCTTCTATGGCTGTTTTAAGTGTCCCCTACTCAAATCATTTTTCTTTTAACAATGACTCAGAAAACTGTCAGCTTTTTTTGTCAGCTGTTTTAAAAAGCCTTTTGTTGAAACCAAGTATGTTAACATTGATCCCAAAGCCTTCATTTTGATAGAAACTGCAGTATGTCAAACTCAGTCAAGGCAGCAGAACTATGTTTGGATGCCAGAACGCAGTTTGTAAAAAAAATTAAATTATGAAATTCAGTAACAGATTATTTACCAGCTGCTTATCACATCTGTATGCAGTTGTAGGACTTGGCCCCAGTGTTGCTTCTTACCAGTATGCTGAGAAACTGAAGCAGATTTGCTCTGCACTGTACAAGTTCTCAAAATACATATTAATACAAAAATTTTTGCTATGTAAAAGTATTTTTTCCTCCTTTTTTCTGTAGAGAGCAAAATAATTTCCTTGTTTTCATATGGTATCACAGGGACAGGAAGAACGAAGAGAAAAGTGGAAAGATACAAAAAAAAGCTAACAGCATGTCTCAGAATACGCTGGTTCTAAAGACCAGCTTCACAAAACCTCTCATTTACTTTCACCTCTAGTTCTGCCAAAGCAAGATATTGCGTTACAGAATCGGGCAGTGTTCAGCAGACACCACTGCGCTGGAGCCGACCCGCGGTGCCGTGCCTCTCCCAGTCTCTCTCGGCTGGTGGCAGGAAGCAGGTGCACAGCCAGCTACACTCGCGCCATTTTAGTGGTGCTGCTGCTTCGCTCCGGTTGACGGCTATTCCGTTGCCAACCCTGCTGCATTTTGCCAAATGCAATTCAGTACCAACATACTGTACTTCTGTTCCAGGAGAGAATCCTTCCAAGTCTGATATAATTCAACACGATTAACAAAAGGACGGTTTCATAATGCTAATTAGCATTGTGTAGTCAGAAGACAGACTGTAGGCCTATATCTCTAATGTCCTACGTTAAATGTGTTCTGGAGACATAAAAGACTGGTACATTAACCATGTCTTATTTTCACATTTTTCTTTTCAGAGAAGCCTGGATGAATTGTCATGCACACAGATAGTCTGAAACACTGAGCAGATGATTTCGCTTAAGTCTGAAGTAAGACAAATTAGACGAGATCTTCAATCACTGCCTTGGGATGTGTGGGCAATGTATCACATTTTACAAGTAGCAGCATTTGGAAAAGTTCAGTTTTCACTCTTCAGCCACTGTACTCTTAATTACATGCTAAAACTCAGAGAAATAAGAACTGGAAAGGAAAAGAGCAGAGAACACAGAGATAATGAGAGGGCTGCTTTGTGAAATTAGGCCACATCATCTTTAATGTCTGCAGTGCTGAGCAAAGGAGGAAAAAAGCAGATTCCTCATACTGCCCAGTGCCTTCCCTTGTAGCAATGGAGCGTTCTGTAGTAACTAGTTTTAAGTCAGATATGAAGCTCTAGCAGCAAGTTCACCACTTGAGTGAGGGTTCTTATTTTATAGGGTGTGATGGAAGAACTAGTTTGAGGCTATGTAAAAGTAATACAATAAATTCTGCCTCAAATCTCTATGAGCCTTTAACATGCCAGCATCCACAGACAAACGAAAGTCTCAGAAGGTCCCTGGAATCTTACTGCTTGGTATGTCTGTTCATTTCCTGGTGCGCACTATTTTTTACACTCTAAAAATAAAGCTTAAAGAAAGAAATTGGGAAGAGCTGTCAAACTAGTTTTTTTAAAGTGTAATTTCAGTCTTCCTGATGAAGACTGTGATTCAAAAACTGTAGCTATTATTGTCCAAGGATTGTAATTTTTTTAAGCTGTCTGCATGGATTTGATAAGTTATCCCACAACAATGAGGACAATATCTTTGTTTTCTTGTAGATGCAAACATTGGATTGTTATACCAAGATTCAGCATGACTACCTCTGCTAAACATACTCATACAGATCTCAGGTGAGTACACACTTTTCTTACAGTGGTAATCAAGCTGGGAATCTTATGTGTTCAAAGATTATGCATCAAGTGGCTGGCTTAAAAGTTTTGCACAACTAAAGCACAAGTTAGAGTATTATTTTAATATATGGGGATAAATGTAATACTGCAAGCATACAGCTTTAATTGAAATGTAAACTGCTTGTTGATATTGTCTCTTTCAGTTCTCCTTTTCTAATCATGAAAGTGATTCTAAAAATTTCCAAATGTTTTGGGTACAGCAAAGAGATTGAAATCACTATCTGAAAGTTAAGTATAGCAGCAGTTTAGGGGTTAAAGTCACACAAATAGTGTCGTCTTTAAAAATATACCTGTATAGTTTGTATATTGTATTGGCAGAGAGGTATATGTTATACGTATTTAGAAACACACATACAGAAAGTAAGAAATTCACAAGTATGAAGTATGTTGGTGCATTTCTGAGATCTTCAGATTGAGATCTACACAAGACATACACATCACAGGCAGAAAGCTAAAATAAGTGTGACCAGATAAAAGAGGACTTAAAACTGAGAAGATATGATTAAAAAAACCCCCCAAACTTTACTAGTAATGAATCCCAGGAAAAATTAATTTAGACAGCCACCTTATGCCAGTGAAAGATGTAAACCTACTGAACATTTACAACCTATCTCTATAGAAACCAGTCTGTCAGAATACAGCTAGCAATGATACATTAAAACCCAGCTAGACACTACTGGATACCTATTGCAGCCGACTCCATGTGAGATTAGAGGGCTTTGCCCACAGCAATGGTTTTAGGAATGATTCCCACTGCTGCCTTCGCAGTGGGTCTGCTGTGCCAACACTAACACAGGGAACATTTCACCACCACACCATTGGAAACGTTGAAATCACAATTTTAGGCCATGGTGAACGCAAGCAGTGATGCCTGTTTGCTGTAACACTTTGGCTGGTATGGATGGCTGAAGGAGGTTCTTTTTTGTGCAATTTCACCATCACACCATTGGAAACGTTGAAAGCACAATTTTAGGCCATGGTGAACGCAGTGATGCCTGTTTGCTGTAACACTTTGGCTGGTATGGATGGCTGAAGGAGGTTCTTTTTTGTGCAGTATTTACCAAAATACATGCATTCATACAGACCTACAGATCATTTACAAAGTTCCAGTAAGTAACTTCCGATACAGAAAATACAATCCAGCTTTTAAATAAGCACTGTAAATCTTCAATTAGTATAGTAACTTTGTGGACACATGCACATGCAATTTATGGCAATTTCTTTATTTTAAAGAGGAGGAAGGAAGAGGTTGTAATACCTAATGATATGAGCAAGACGCTTCCAAACCTGGTGGTTCTAAAATTAACTTCAGCTTTGATAAATTAAGAAACTCTATCTCTGCCTCCCTTTTGCCTATTTCTAAAGTCTCTCTTCTCTCTCCTCTCCTTAGACTGCTCATGTCCTTAATCTGATCAAAATTCTGTAAGGATGTCGAGGGGCTAAATACTGCTATTAACAGCTACTAGTTTCCATTTGCTTTTTAGAAATGGGTGCATTACACTTTGAGGCATTATATCCACTATTAGGTATTCAGAGGATGCACTATTACTGAGAGAAAATACACAGAGGAAGAAGTGGAGACTAAGACATTTTTTTCCATTAACAGGAGGATCCTCCAAGTGGTTTGCAGAGTCTGCTCCAGGGCCACTCAATTGTTTTACAGTGCCAGTATTCCAAGCAGAAGACATTTAACTCTGTTTCTTCCAGGACCAAAGTATAAATGCAGGGAATCGGGTATTTATCCAATGCAAGCACCAAGATTTCTACCTAGCAATTTTCAGCAACTTAAATATAAATGATACATGAAAAAATGTATTCTTATTAAATGTTAAACACAAGCATTTTAACAGAAAAGTAGGTAACACAGCAATGATCTCTGTGTTTTGTCATCACCAACAATGGCAGCCCTACAGCCCTGAGGAACCTACAGGTCCTACCAATCTGCGATCAAATTAATAAAAAGCAAGTGCAGTTTCAAAGAAATTATGGGTACTTTACTATGTGCATTCAGAAAGAGACAGCCATGGAGCACTGCCTTGCAAAATGTTATAAAAGTTCTTATAAATATTCATGTGCAGCATTTATACTCTAAGCATTTAATCATTTCTTTACAAAAAAGGAATGGGGGGGGAAGGGAAGAGGAAGAAATTACCATTTCCTCCATTCCAAAGAGTTCAAGGCAACAGAAAAGACAAACCTGTGCACAAGTGCTCTATAGATTAGACAGCACCAAAACCACAAACTTACCAACGAGAATTTTTCCAGGTAGATTTTTTTTCTCTTTTAAATTACATCTGAAGTTTAAAAATAGTTTGCAGGTACTAAACTACTGATTTACTGATCATCTGAATTACCTGATTTTGAATTTTCACCATTTGAATTTCTATGTCATTAGCTTTTGAAAAACAAGATTGATCTGTTGCTTCTGACATTTGTATGAAGACAGATTTAGTTGGCTGAACTTCTCTCTGATTTCAAAACCCCATTGTCAAAGATGAACCCAACGTCACAGCACGAGATAAATATGGCTGCTTTGCAATCGTGAGGCATCATGCAACTTGGAAACTCGAGCCATCAATACACAGCTGTTGTGAGCTAAAATAGCAAGACTGAAAATCCCACTGTCACCCCTTGAAAGCACTGCATTTCTAACTATATTCTATGGCACGCAGCCTCTTGATTAAGCCTCTCTGACTTAAAGTTTATCAATACTACTGTGAATTAATATAGATTACTGTAATACAGGCTGACAATACAAAAGCCTGTTCACAAGTGGCTTGTGCACAAAAGAGAAAAGATACTGCAAACCAGCTTTGACATAAAATTATGAATCTAATATAAAGGCTAAAAGATGTAGAATAATGTCTGCACTCCTCGGAAATCACACAAGCAGAGAGAGCACTAAGGGACCAGCTTAGACCTCCTGCCTTGCTGGGATCCTGCCTCCAAGCCAGACCAAGATAACCGACCCTCTGCCTTTGACACTCTTTTACCTACTCTTTTGTACTAGGAACATCACTTCTTGTTTGAGAAACGTATTGCACTATAGTTTTAGGTATGACTGTCTTTGCAGTATCTTTTCAGATACTACACTCTGGACATACCTCCCCATTCAAGATGCCAAAGCTAAAGAAAAAAAAATCTAAGGAGATGCTCGTTAATGTAGACGTAATTCCTGCACACATACCTTAGCTGGCAAGTAGACCTTGTGTTGCCTGAACAGGGTGGTAAAGCAACATTAATAGTGTAAGAGGCTTATTGCTATGGTACTTTTGGTTCCCTCTTGTATCAGTCAAGTCAGATTGCTGTCAGATGTACCTGACTCTGTTCTCAGGTGTATCGGATAAGTCTCAGTAGGGTTATTCCAGGAACACACCATGTTTAGAAATACAAAGCAAAATGAAAAGTGGTGCTGCCTTTTACTTCCCTCAGGAAAACTACCCTTGCAAATGATTTTATCATTTTCATTATATCCTGTTTGATTTGCTTTACCATCTTGACTGGAACAATAGCTAAGACATAATAGAAAAAGATTTTTCCACAGGCTGGTTCTAATTACATTAAATCTCAAGTGAGATAGGACATTTAAATAAGAAACAACTGCAGAGTCTGAGATAATAACAAACTGAGACACTAGGCTTTTTGAGAGTACTGTTAAAATGATGCATTAAACCTTACAGTGTACTCCAATCACGTTTCAACATGAAAGCCATTTCTTCCGTGGCACAGCACTGCAGAAAGAGGTTAGCAGTTACTGCAGTCAATGTTCAACTCTGAACAATTATGAAACATTATCCCTCATGCTGGAAGTTACATAGATCTTTGTAACACAAACTGCGAGATACGTCCTTAAACTTCTGCATGAGGTGAGGCAGTTGGGAATACAGGGTCATTGTAGGATTAATCACCTCATGAACCACAATATAGAGCTAAGGAAGTTTTGAAGAACTCCTGGATTTTGTTGCAAGTTGTACCTTTAACATTTTGTCATAACAACTGAATTCTCTTTCAATGTGCTTAGAAAACATATCATCTTTAGATTGCTGAAAACCACTGAAATATAAACATGCTAATGGAGACTGTGGCTATGTGGTCTGTAAACACAGCGAAACCTGCCATAGTCCCATAGTTTGTGTGTTTAATGTTATAACCCACTGCGCAGCTGTGCCTCCAGTATTGCTGCTTATGGGAACGCTGCAGCAAATTCTCCTGCTGGAAACCAAAACTGAAGAAAGCGAACTTATGTGGGGAGGGTGAGGAATTAATTACTGCCTCCCCTCTGCCTCCCTTTCCTTTGGCTAAGTGCTAGCTCAGGCTAAAGGGAAGGAGAAGGGTTGGCCTGTAGGAATGACCTGGATGAGGGGATCGAGTGCACCCTCAGTCAGTTTGCAAATAACACCAAGCTGGGCAGCAGCGTTGATCTGCTTGAGGGCAGGAAGG
>NW_009612343.1:0-43237 GCF_000690535.1 Cariama cristata
TTTAAATAAAAAGAAGAAAGAAAGAAAGTTTTTACCTCATGATTCTGTCATTTTTAAAATTTATTTGTCGTTTCTAACGATGGCGTGCTCTGCTGGTGGTGTCCTAGCGCAGGCTTCCGCGCGGGGCCTTAGCCCTTCGCCGTAGCTCCCTCGTGTCTGCCCGCCGTCCCTCAGGGCTCGGCTGCCGGCCCGTCCGCTGCGCGCAATTGGTAGGTCTGGAAATTCATTTTCCCGGACTGCTGTAGATATGTCAGTAACTCCATTATTATGGTTATTGTTTTCGTTAGGTGGATATTTTGGATGGCAGACCTTGGGATTTGAGCTACTCACAGTGCAATGTGTCACATAGATTTTTCTCTCCCCCGAGGGTTCAGTCAGATGTCGATCAGTCAACTGAAATTCTTCGAGTGCCAGTCCAGTTGCTTATTTTCTAGAGGAATTGCTTCACTTTTGGGAGTTTCATGGAAAAACTTGGAAATGCTCCTCTGAAAATGTGGCTTCACCATGAATGTAGTACATCATCAGTATTGCACACACTGAGGTTATGACCCAGGCAAAGTTTAATTAGCTTTGTGAAGCATGAAAACTGAAGTTGCTATTTTTTCAGGAACGAACACTTAAAAGTGCATAGTCTGTGCCTGTGCCTATGTCAAGTGGCCGTAGCATACTATTTACCTCCCACTCCCAACACTGTTTCATTCTCATTAATCTTAATCCATGCCCAATATAGTTTTCATTACTTTTTCTGTGCGCTGTCCTAGGGACGTGATTTTTATTTTTTCTAACCTTCAAAATTGCACATATATTCACAGATAACAAAATGATGGGCTATGTTATCTGAGAATCTAATCCTGGGATTTGAAAAGAACCAGATACCAATTCCAGGTAAATGTTCCTGACATTTGAGCACAAACACTTTGGAAAATTGCCACCTCAAAGGTATAGAAAATATAAGCAAAAGTAGAACTCTGACATAGAAAATAGCAGAGAAACGGAACTTGTTAGTGGAAAAACATGTCATATGAATGATTTTTAAATTTATTTTTTTTTAAATCTGTGGACAGATATCGTCAAATACTGGAAAAAGCCATTCAGCTGTCTGGTGTAGAACAACTTGAAGCTTTGAAAGCTTTTGTAGAAGCAAGTAAGTGCATCTGGTATAATCGGTTGCACACTGAGCAAAGGCCAGAGGTCTGTGGGATTGCATATTTGTTAGCTCTACGTCAGACTATGTAAACACATTTTATTTTGGTCCTATTGGAACTCAAACATGACTAGAAGAGGAACCATCATCACCACATTCAGAAGTTAAGGGAGAATGGACTTGTAAGCTGTGTAAGTTATTATAACTTTCTGACCTGTTAGTGTGACAGTGTTAGAAGGTGAAAACATAAAGTAGTCTCTGCTGAATGCTAAAATTGATACTGGATGCCAAGCAGTATTTAAACTAACAACCCCCTTCTTCCCCTGTCTCAAGTTAGTTTGAAAAACTGTCAAGAAGAAATGTTTGGGGGGTTTTTTTGTGCTGTGTTGGATGTTTGACTTATTGAATACCTCTCTAAATTATACTTGTTTTAATTTTTTGAAGTTGAGAATAAACAAGTGAAATTTAGCCCAAAGGTTTGCTTTGTCCAAGATGTTTCAGCAACTGAGAACAGTGATTCAAAAAGAAACATCTCTCTAAACTACAAATCAAAGTGAGAAATTAATTATTATCTGTCAGGGGTGACAACTCTGGTGACCTCTAGTGTAAACAAACTTTCTGAGAGGAAGAAAATTCACCTTTTAAAAACAAACTAAAAAATACCCTACCTTCACTTGGATACAGATTTAAAAACTTGAAATATTCAAATTTAATATAAAAGCAAATGATCACTTACAGTGAAGGCACTGACAAGCATTGGATCTATCTTGTGTTTTCCTTCTATGCGTCTCTGTTCCAGTGGTGAATGAGAATGTCAGTCTAGTGATCTCACGTCAGCTGCTGACAGACTTCTGTACCCATCTTCCAAGTCTTCCTGACAGCACGGCCAAAGAAATTTACCACTTCACCTTGGAAAAGATACAGCCTAGAGTTATTTCATTTGAAGAGCAGGTGAGAGACCAATGACGAGGGCTTTTTGGTTTGTGGGCTTGGCTTTGTGTGTTTTTTTTTTTCCCTTATCTGCTGACTATTTTTAGTCTTTAAAAAAGCTGTTCAGAACAGATATTCCTGCTTAAGAGTCCAGTTTTGCATTCCTGTACATGCAAAGCCTGAGCTAAATGTAGAGAGTATTTAGGACCGTGCAAAGAATACAGACTTTGTCTCTTCATCAGGATGCTGGGCATGCGATTCCTCTGCTACCACAGAATGGCTTCTTACAATGAAACCATAACTTGAGCTACTGGAGGTACTGTTGAGAGACAGACTGATACTCATTGCATTGTATTTTACCCAACTAATAGAACAGGCAGGTGATGTAAAGAGGAGAATCATCTTGACAAACAGCTGTTGTTTCAAAATAAATATCTCTCTGTGTGTGTATTTTAGCTGTAATGATTTTACCAGGAAAAAAATGTTTTCTTGAGATCCCAGTTCTAGTTAACTGTTGTATGTACTGCAGTTCTTTTTCAGTTCGGTTCTTGGTTTTGTTGTATGAGTATTCACCATGATCTGAGAGTTCTTGCAGAATATGTTAATATAAAAAGCCTTTAGGATCTAATATTTGAGAAGAAAAGCAGGGCAGTTTCTGTCATGATTTTTATTTGCTTCTCTTTATCTTTTGTCTTTTTAAGCAGCATTTTCTTGAAGTCTAACTGAACATGTTTGCCTATATGTTATAATGATGATGCATAAATTAAATCCAAGACATCAGATGATTTCTTTTTTTTTTTACCCACACTTCTGGTTATAAAACCTAGATTTTAAGCACTGATATTTTACCTGCTCTACAAAGTAGAAGTTTCTGCATTAGGATCTAATCATAGTTCACCTCATTCATATCTCACAGGCATGATATGAGGTATAATGGCAAGAAATGGCTTGTGAATCTTGGTGTTCCAGTTCTTGAAAGCCTCGTTTCATCTTTTTGAACGCTTTGTAAAAGGTTACTACTTACTGCTCCCTGAAGATAAACTCCTTTTATCTTGTCACAAGCTTAAGTGGAAATGCTTCAAATCAGCACTCGTATTTAAAAAGTTTGGTCTTAAAGCTTGAACTAGGAGTCCCACGCAGGTCTCCTTGCGTGGGAAGAGTGCGTGCATGCAGGTTGCTGTATCTGTGAAGCTGGCGTATCGGTTGAAGGGATTCATGAGCAAGAACAAATACTGTGAGAGTTAATACAGAACCATTCAACTTTCATAGCATTCTCCATTGATTTTGTTACTGTTTAGGTTGCTTCAATAAGGCAACATCTTGCATCAATCTATGAGAAAGAAGAAGACTGGAGAAATGCAGCACAAGTGTTGGTGGGGATCCCTTTAGAAACAGGGCAAAAGTAAGTACTGTGCTAGACACAGTTCTGTGTTGTTAAATGTACTTGCTCCCTTTGTACTTAACTAGACCAGTGAGTGAGAATTTTGGGGTTGCACATTTCCCAGAGTTTCAGCAGTTCAGGCCAGAACTAATGCCAGATGACAAAACTATAGCTTGATGACTATACATTACAGTAAACAGCTTAGTGGGTCCAAAATACTGCACCAGAAGTTTTGCACTATTTATTAGTTGTGTTGATAAACAGCCTTTTTGATAGTTTTTTTACAGAAATGCTCCTAAGGTTACTGAAAGGTGTCAGTTCTTCCACATGTTTACTTTTACAGTCCAAAATGAAGACATAGTTTGAAATTGGATATTAACAAATACAGTTGAGGTTTTTTGTGGGATTTTGTTTGTTTGTGGTTTTAAAGTCTGGAAGCCTTGCTGTCACTTTTCTCTGACTGTCCTTTCTATCTTCTTTTCTCTGTATGCACGTAGAAGGATTTGCTGTGGCTTTTGCCTACTTAACACCTATTTGTTCCACTGCAACTTTGTTTCTTAACTCAAGTGGCTCACAATTTATGGCAAACTTCCAATCCACTAAAACCAGATTATTAGAGTGTACAGTTGTGTCTTGGTGGCCAGCATTATTTCTGCTGGTGTTTGTAGGAACTGGTTCTGTATTGGCACTCATCTCGAATTTCCTTACCCTGAACAGACAGCACTAATTTTGGTGTTAGGGAAGAAGAAAGCAGGGTAAAGCAAACATTGCCAAGTGCTTAAGAATCATCATGTATGTTTAGAACGGCTAAGAGCAAGGGTAATTGTGGAGCAACTCCTGAGCACTTGCTTTTCTGTTTCTCTACAGACAATACAATGTAGATTATAAACTGGAGACCTATCTGAAAATTGCCAGGCTGTATCTGGAGGATGATGACCCAGTTCAAGCAGAAGCTTATATTAATCGAGCTTCCCTGCTGCAGAATGAATCAACTAATGAACAGCTGCAAATCCATTATAAGGTTGTCTAACTTGCTTTATTGCTTTCTCTTTCTAAAGGGAGATGATTCCACATTGAAATGTTTTTATGCAATGCCACTAAAGCTTTCATAATGAGAAAAGAGACAAAGGGAGAAGCTTCTAAGTGGTTTGGGGAGCTTGAGAGCCACATCTTAGCAATAATTGAAACAGCTCTTTCCTTATGATTTGGAGATAAGTCTGAAAAGGTTCCTTAAATGCCAACTTTACTGATTGAAAAGAAAACTTAGCCTTGAAAACATCTGAAATATTGTTGAAAATATTGCCCCCACCTTTGTCTGTAAATCTGAGGGGAAAAGCATCACGTCCCATATTAGGGAGAACGAAAGCCCCTCCCCAGTAATTAAATAGTAAGTCCTATCCATAAAAGTGGCTTTAAGTCTCAAGTAGTAAAGTAACTGCTGACCTTTCTGCTTGTTTGTGGGTTTACTGTGCACACTAATTTCTCAAACCATCTTAGTAATTGGGATGAGCAGTGACAACTATAGTGTGACAGTACCAGTCAAGTGTGGTGGTGGTTAAAATTCTGCAACACAAAGCAGATGTGCCATGAGCTGTAACTCAGGGTGTGGTGGTTTTGGTTTGTTGGTTTTCCCTTTTCTTTTTTTCTCCCTCCATGCTATGTTTTAAAGAGTGCACTCAGTTGGAAGTGTAAATATTTTCTGTAAGCATTAGAAAAGCACAAAGGAAGGTAGAGAAGAAATATCAGATGTTGTTACAGCACTGAAAAGGAAAAGCAAACACTTGAAACATGTAAGTTGCTACCTAAGTGCTATCTGTCAAATGTCAGTAGTGAAGGGGAAGCTTACAGAAGTACCGTATCAGCTGTATACTCTTTCATTTACTTACTTTCTGACATTTAGACATTTGTAATGTTTAACGTGTAAATAGTGCTGGGAAATGCCATTTCAATTGCTTTCCATGATGCTTTAACAAGGGCTTTACAAGTCAAGCTGATTGTTCAAAGAGACAGATTTCCGTAGGATGCAGTATGGCAATATTTGTGGGAGCTGTCACTTGGTAATGCGGCAATTTATACACACCTATATTATGCAGCCATCCACGCCTGTTAGTTTTCTTTTTCTGAGACATAGTTTCTTTCTAGGTGTGCTATGCTCGAGTTCTTGATTACAGAAGAAAGTTCATTGAGGCTGCCCAAAGATACAATGAGCTCTCCTATAAGAGCATAGTCCATGAAACTGAGCGACTAGAGGCATTGAAGCATGCTTTGCATTGTACTATTTTGGCATCAGCAGGTAAAATACGCGTTACATTTGTGTATCAATGACCCAAGGGTTTTTTTTATCCCCCAAAGCAAGTCAGCTTTTGCATACTGTTAACTCAGAGTGGGATTACTTCTGTGTCTTTGCCAGTGATAAGATGGCATCTTGGCTAAAGATGCAAAAGATAGTGGTAAACAGTGTTTTGGAACTGAACACAGCTGAGTTCCTTCTTTGGTAGAGCTTTGTTGGTTAATTGCATGTATTGAGAAACAAAGATGGTAACTTTCTGTTGTTTACCTCTAAATACTCAATGCTTTGGTCATCATTTATGAGGGTTCTTCTTGACTCTCCTAGGACAACAACGTTCTCGCATGCTTGCGACACTCTTCAAGGATGAGAGATGCCAGCAGCTTGCAGCCTATGGGATCTTGGAGAAAATGTATCTCGACAGAATTATCCGTGGAAATCAACTGCAAGAGTTTGCAGCTATGCTAATGCCTCACCAGAAAGCAACTACAGCCGATGGTAGGTATTTCTCTAAAGCCTCGTATTGCCAGGTGTTCATCCATGGGAGTCAGACTTGCCCAATGTAGTCAAGAAGTGTGTTGGCAGAGAATTTAGTATTGCTTATATGATTAATTTAAAATTATTTCCCAGCCTGTTACCCTCATGAGTAGAGTTTAATAGTAAAGCTTCTTAGCCATAGTTCGTCTTTCTGATTGGCTATTAAGGTTTTGAAATACTCTTCTGGAAGATAACTTGTAAAAATCTTGTTTCTCTGTCCATGTACACTCCTCTTCACTGACAACCTCCCAATATTTCTAACCTTGCCTCATACTTTGAATCTCTGGCCTTTTGAGCTTCTCCAGTTCTAAGGCACTGTTATAAATAGGATGCCTAGAAACATGTGACATGCATGTAGGCTGTAAATGGTCTGTGTGGATGATAAGTTTATTTGAACTGCTTCCTGACTTGACAGGAAGATGACAGACAGTGAGAGGATGACTTGGACCTCATGCCATCTCCAGATTGTTTTCTGATCCATCTCACTGACGTCTTGTTAGCTCTGCTCTTCCTGGAACCTCTGACCAGGGAGAAATAACGTGAAGTAATGATTTCACTGGCATCCTAAGCACACTGGTTTCAGTTTTCTAAATTAGAATATTGGAGTGGAAAAATATGTAAGCATGAAATACCCCTTAGTCAGGAGAACCTTCCTAGTGAATGATACTCATTGATTAAGGACAAATAAACAACTGTGTAATTGTAGAGGTGAAAACTGGTTAAAGGTACTATCTAGCAATAAGCTGCAGTCGTTTCCATGGGTAAATTTGTTGTTTATTTATAACCTGGACTGTTTGTTCATATAAGTTAAAGAATGCAAGTTAGTTGCTAGTTAGTAATGTGCTTATCTTCAACTAGAGGTTGAGGGGCAAATGAGTTAAATTGTTAAATCACGAAGAGAGAAATCGGATGAGGGTTTATCACCATACAGGCACAGTAAGAGAGAGGTTAATTGTACCCCTAAGAGCTGTAATGAACAAAAAAAAAGAAGCAATGGTCTTTCCATTTGGCAAGCTAGGAACTGATCACAGGAGGTCAAACTCCCTCAGTTCAGGTGTTGATTATTCTAGAAATTAAATAAAAGGGTTTAAGCTACCTGTCTTAAAATCAGCCACGTGCCATCCATTTCTTTTTGTTCACTTTCTTCTGCATAGCATAACACTGATGCAAGGCAGATGCACCTGAACCTTCTGCACACATAACCCTTGGGGGGAAAAAAGTGTTTTCCATCTGCTCTACAATATAAACGTAGTATTTCAATCTTACAGTAATGGATTTTTTTCTCATCTAACCCCTAAGGTTCCAGTATTCTGGACAGAGCTGTTATTGAACACAACTTACTATCTGCGAGCAAACTTTACAACAACATTACTTTTGAAGAGCTGGGAGCATTACTAGAGATCCCTGCAGCTAAGGTATCAATTTTTTACATCTTCTGTAAAAAGAAGGAGCATCAGAGACATGAGAAAATAGCTGTGGTAAATATTAGAGAAATTAGTTCAACATTAAGAAATAATTAAATATTCCATATTATTAGGAACGTTAAATATCTAGCACATCTTATGAGAAGGAAAGGAACATGATGTGGAAGAAACAACAGTGGAGTTAGGTGCCACTGATAGTATGTGTAATCATTTCATAATTAGTGTTGTCTGTAGTTTCCGCCCCTCCAATGTGTGGAGATGTTGAAAAACCCATAAGGACTAATAATTCTTAATAATTTTTAACTTCTTTCATAATGGAAGAAGTTTCTGACATCTTTCTCTCCTCATTATTTCAGGCAGAAAAGATAGCTTCTCAGATGATAACTGAGGGTCGCATGAATGGATTCATTGATCAAATTGACGGAATTGTTCATTTTGAGAGTAAGTCCTACTGCAGTAATTTTATTTTTTTTTTTTAGCGCCATTCAAAGTGAGCTTTTTGAGTTGCTGCCTTACAGGATAAGGAAATCAAGTTTCTTGATATTTTTCCATCTGAAGTGAGCTTGCTGCATCTTGCTGTGGCCAGGAGGCGGCAGAATTTGCCTTAACTCTCCACCCTTCACCTGCTCTCCCCACTATGGATTCTCTTACTCACAGGAAAGTGTGAATTTATTCCATCCATCTCCTTGTAGGAACAGGTTCACCAGGAAGTTCTCTGTTCAGTTCTACTTTGCAATGCAGGAGTTAGGCTTGTAACAGACAGGCAAAATCATTGTAGCTTTTGATCTAGCTGCAAGGAAGGCTTCCTCTGTGAGGTAGGTGAGGGCAGTGACAGAAGAATAGGTTGCAGTTGAAAAGGCAAGGGAATTGCTAAGACTTACGTTCTTTTGTATGGTTTGGTTTTGGTTTTTTTGCAGCTCGGGAAGCTTTGCCAACTTGGGACAAGCAGATTCAGTCACTGTGTTTCCAGGTGAACAACCTGCTGGAGAAGATAAGTCAGACAGCCCCAGAATGGACAGCGCAGGCAATGGAGGCCCAGATGGCTCAGTGACTGTGCAGCTGTTGTCTGAGTGGAGGCAATCGACTGCCTGCTGTGCTGGGAGAAGGGAACTGAGTAGGACTGTGAACTAAATGAATAACCCACCTTCATTTCCCCGCCTTCTGCTTTCATTCTGGCTTAGGACACAACTAGGTGATACCATATTTGGTGTGACTGTCCCCCAGTTCTCTGGGCATAGAATGACGCTGTTGCTGCCTCTGCGTTGCACTCTGCTGTCCTGAAAGCTGTGGTTTCCACACAGAAGAAGCTGTAATGTCTGCAGCAAGCTTTGGGTTTGGTTTATTTAATTTTATTTTTTTTTCCACTGTATTGCTATAGCTTTGTATCCCATTACTTCCTATGATGCTTGTCCTGCTCTGAAAAATCTAAGTGCCATGTTTCTTTTAGTTTTAATTATACTAATAAAGGCTGGAATGAGCCACTTGGTTTAAGTGTTGCAGGGACCTCTTTGTTTTTTTTTTTTTTTCTTTTTTTTTTTTTTTCCTTAAGCAGTAACTTGAAATAAGGTCAATTTTTGGAATTGTCAGTTTCAGCCCCTGAAAATGTTAAATGAGAAACAGCTTTTTTCCTCTTCTCTGGTTATAAAACGCAAGTCTGAAATCTTGACTGAAGGAAATCCTGACCCTTCTGCGTTGATGCAGCGGGACACAGAGTTATCTTTGCTGAGAGATGGGGTAAAGACCAGTGTTCCCAAGAGACCTTGTTGCAGAGATATTCTAAGTGATGAAAACATAGCACATGCCAAGTAAGGTAAGCCGAGCATGCTCTTTGTTTTATTTTCGAGGTCAGCATGAATTGGTAATTTTACAAATATATTCGTAGTGGTTTTTTGGAACTGGAAGTGTCACAAGAGACCCTGACAGGTAGGGATTCTGCACTACAAAAGATTAAACACCTGAAACTGGAGTGGCTGGAGAATACTGTGCAGATTACTTAATATAATGAGATACAATGACTAGGTAAAGGTGTCATGGGATAAGCAGGACTAACTTGAAATGCTTATGCACAGCAATGAGGTATCAAAGCGGCCTGTCTGATGTTTATCAGTCAGGAGTTGTGTGCTCTTCACCCATTCTTGCGCTCTGCCAGATATACAAGTCTTATTGTGCAATTTACTGAAGAGGTTTTCACAGAGGGCTCTTCTGGTAATGGAGAGCCAAGGCAGAGTTTCATCAATAGCTGTTCCTGTCCAGAGGTTATGTTTTAGTTTGAGGTGATCTCATTCAGCCTGTAATTCTAGCTTTGATGTGAATTTAGTTTAGCTCCTTTTTCATTTCAGTCAAGTAATAATGAGTTTTCAGTCTATGTTCATTCTTGTCTTTTGTCCTAGTTTTGGCTGGGATAGAGTTAATTTTCTGCTTAGTAGCTGGTGCAGTGCTGTTTTGGATTTAATGTAAGAATAAAGTTGATAAAACAGGGATGTGTTAGTTGTTGCTCAGTAGTGCTTACCCTAAGTCAAGGCCTTTTCAGTTTGCCGTGCTCTGCCAATTAGGAGGTGCACAAGGAGCTGGGAGGGAGCACGGTCAGGACAGCTGACCCGAACTGGCCAAAGGGATATTCCATACCATAGAGCATCATGCCCAGTATAGAAACTGGGGGGAGCTGGCTGGGAGGGGTGGATCGCTGCTCAGGGACTGGTTGGGCATCGGTCAGCGGGTGGTGAGCAATTCTATTGTGTATCACTTGTCTTTTCTTGGGTTTGTTTTTTGTGTGTGTATGTGTTATATTCCTTTTCATTACAATTACTATATTTTATTATTGTTAGTATTTTATTTCACTTTATTTATTAAACTGTTCTTATCTCAACCCATGAGTTTTACTTTTTATCCATTCTCCCCATCCCACTGGTAGACAGGGGAGGAGTGAGTGAGCAGCTGCGTGGTGCTTAGTTGCTGGCTGGGGTTAAACCATGACATCTTTTTGTCTCAAAATCTGGAGGGTGTCGATGTCTTCTTGAGTCAAAGGTTTTGGCTTAATCCACAACTCTAATGCGTTGATTTTTGTTTTACCTTTTTTTTTTTTTAACATGTTTATGCATTTAAATTTGTAGTGCTGTTAGATTTTTAGAAAAGCCAGGAGCCTAGTGAAGGGTGGTTCATCCATAAATAAAATAAAAATTCTGTCAACCTGCCAGGTGATATTTCTGAGTCCCAAAACAACTGGCCAAGTTAGGATGGCTCCCAGTTGGTAGCATCCTTTAGTTTCTCTGCGAGGGGGAGTGGTGACAGAGCAACTGTGGGACCAGGAAGGAGCTGACCACATTTTGACAAGTTTACCATAAAAGAGTAGAGATGGAAGATTTTCCAGATCCTTATTACAGATGGAGGTTGGGTGGCTGTTGTCCTTCAGTGTGGGCTGACACAGTCCAGTGTAAGGGTCTCTGTCTACTAGGGTTGATGTCTGGTGCTCTGGACGCCCACCTCCAATACCCACAAGGGTCATCTGTCTTACTAAATAGCTTCCTGCATTACCCTCTAACACAGCAAATGTAAATAATTTATCAGCTACAGGAGAGATGCTGGTATTTCAGTAAATGGCAGTAAAAGCCAAGCTGACCATGAGCAATTCCCAAGTGCATGGTACACATCGATGCTGTAGTGCTGTTTCCAAGGCAGCAGTGTCAGAACTCCAAGCTGGCTTTGGCTATCCAAAGCCTTTTGGACCTTTTTTCCTCTCTCAACTCTCCCAGCTACTTTAAAGGCAACTATAGTGTCAAAACATTATGTAGACAGTGTAAGAAGGTTAGATACACAGTGTCTAAGTAGAAATACTCAAGTAGTGATTTAACTTGGTATCTGCAGGAAAAATACAGCATTCATAAGTTTGTGATTAGGCTCTTGATCAGTTCATTGAAGTGCAGGGATTTACTTTGTACTTAAAATAGAAACTTCAAGTGATGTGGTAAATTCACTCCCTTAACTAGTCAACCATTACAGCTGGAGATTTGCAGTGTAACCCTAGTTAACAGAAGATCAGACATCCTGTCTCATTTCTTTAGAGCAGGTTCATTGTTTACCTGGATAATCCAGAAATTATCGCTTATGTTTTGACTTCATTTATATTCTCTTTTGCCCTGGAGTACTTCAGTGACCCATGAAACTTATGTGACTTGGGGATTTGTGGTTAAGTTGGATGCACAAATCTGTTGAATCCTACAAGGAGATGAATTTGCGATTTTGCAGTAACAAAAATTTAGCCCTATTGCAACGAAATACTCATTGCCAAGATTTCACTGTTCCAATCTGGGAGGAAAAAAAACATTTCAGAACTGTCTAAATACAAAAGTAATGTAGAGGAAGCCATTGTTTCCAAAACAAAAACAAAGAAGGATTTGCCTAGTACTGGAACTGACATAGGAAGGATAGCAGCCTGAAAATCTTATATTTGCTAGCAGTAATATCTTATGTAACATTTCCTGATATTGGCATTCACAGAATTCTAATAGACTTAGCTACTCTTTTTCCATTTCTGCTGCTGATGTTTAAAAAACATGGCAAATATTCGAGTCTTCAGAGGCTTTTATGCTTTATCTCCATTCTGCTGGAAACTGCATTTGCTCCATTGCATTATCTCGCTGCATACCTTGGATCCAGGCAACTTCATACTTCTCAATTCTGTAACTGCTTACAGAAACAAAACCGAGTTGGATGACGAGGCAAACATCCCTCCTGAAAGGAATTCCCAGGGTTTCAGGATGTCAAGCTCAGGGTGACAGAACATCACTGCTCTTTCTAATAATTTTATGGCAGCAAATGCTTGCTATCAAATCAAATTCTTTAATATAGGAAAGAACACAGAGAGCATGCACACTTGGTCTACTTCTCTAGATTCATAAGGAGGTGTCTTGTTTCAAGGCACCTTGCCACTACTACTCAGTAAGAAACTGGAGTTTAGACCCAATTACAATGTTGCTCTTCACTATGCAAGTATTCTTGCGCATCTTAGTCCAACACAAAAGGAAGAGCGAAACGGTGACATAAATGGTATTCCTTTCCAAGGCTGAAGAGTATGTTGACCACATTATTTTCCAAGTGAAATTACTTGTAACTCATTCAAAGTGGTACTGGCTGGGAATTTTCTCTTCCTTCAAGACAAATGTGAAGATACTCAGTATTTGTCTGGCACCTGTTGGTTTTCTTCTTACTTGTCTTACAGAGGTTTTTTGTATTGAAAAGCAAGTCACACTGACTTCTGCACACAGCTCTTCTCTTGGGAGCATGGCTTTTGCAGATGGAGGCGTGCTATGTATGCTGTTCCTATACATCCCAATTTAGGGCATTTGCTGCTTCACTCCGCTACTTAAGGGAGAAGACAGTTCTAAAAAGCCATAACAGGGTGCGTTCACAGCTGTTTTATGGACTATCTTTTCTTCCTATGGGTCAGGAGTGACTTCTGGAAAGCAATAAACAGATCTACTGAACTATTTCTGGGAGGAGAAGCCCAGGTGGCCAACTCTAGCCTCCAAACCAAGCTGACCTTTGGGGATCAGCCAACAGAACATGCGACCAGGGCAGTGCCCAGACCCTGCTTGCTGCTGTCCCTGCTCTCCTGCCTGCTTCTGCCTGCCCTAATGCAGCCAAAACCAGCAGCTCCCCACTAGATGGGGAGCTGAACACACATAACCCACATAGAGAGTCCTCAAGCTCTTGTGGAAAACTTACCAGCACATTCCCAGGTTTATTTTGTGATTAAACTGTGTTCATCCGTAGCAAACACAGAAGAACAAATTAATCAGCCTCAGGGCTTTTTAGATTTCAAAGCCTTTACCTGTACTCCAAGTATGTTAACAAAGCTTGCTTAGGTTGTACTGTTGTACTTCAACTAATGGGTCACTTGGTACCAGAAAGTTTTCCCTCCACCAGAGGAAAAAAATATCAAGAATAGGACTTAAATCAGAATAAGGGAGTAAACACTACCACTGCGCTTTGCAGACTGATTCAAAACAATGTATAACATGTTTTTAAGTGTAATGTGGGACTGAACTTGGGATTTGGGAGATCTTGGTGATTTTACAATTTTTTTTCAATAAAAGCTTAGTACACTGAATTGCATTTATCTAGTGAAAAGGACTTCTATGACAAAACCTGAAAACAACTTAAGTCATCTGTTAGGGAGATTTAAATAACACCCGTATAAATCCCTCGCTGTTTTGGTTGGTTTTTTTTTTTTTTTTTTTTTTAAAGCTTAGAGAGTTTGCTTTACAAGTGATAAATGACTTCTTTACAAAATGATGTTTTTATTCTTTACAGTAGTTACTACTCAAACTATGTTATTCATTGCAAAAGATAATCCAAAAGCAAAGTAAAACAATTTACCAGACTAAGAACATTAGACTGAAAAATAGGCAGTCAGCCTTGGTTGATTCTTACTGAGCTTACAATATTAGTTTTACTACAATAGCATAAACTTGAAATTATCATCATTTATATAAGAAAGAATAGGACCAGAACACTTCTAGAAAACAGGTTGGTTTGTGGGGTTTTTTTGTTTGGTTGGTTTGGTTTTTTTGGGTTTTTTTGTTTTTTTGTTTTTTTAACACAACATTAAAAAACCAACCTGGACAGCTAATCTAGTAGTAAGGCACTCTGTACTGTTTTGCCAAAAATTTTTTATTGCCTAAGTAACTAGACATATTCCTGTTACACTTAAAAAAAAATACTCACTTGAAAAATAAAAATATATATTCAAATAGCTTAGAGTTTCATTATCAGCTTTGAATACTTTTTTGTTATTTCAGATCTTCTTAACAATCTCAAAACACCTAATATAAAATCCAAAATACATAGAGAAACAAAGTTGAGTATTTACTTAGAATACGCTACTTTTATGTGCTGCATACTAGTAAAATGAGAATATTCATACTTACATTCTTCCTCTCCATTCTACTAATTACTAATCTAAATCAAATATCTGTAAATGAACTCTTATAACAAGACTGAGTTTTTATCAGCCATTTAATTCTATCAAAAAAAACAAAACCCTCATACATGGTAACAACTTTAACATAGTTTATTACTTGAAAAAAAGTAGTAGTATTCAACTTTTATCATATGTTAAACTATAACAGCATATCACTCACCACTTTAAAACCTGTAAAATCATAATATGACCTAAACATTCTCTTTTCAAACAACTTATTTAGGTCTTCCTCCAGCTGCTTTTAACTAATCTTCCCTTCCTGTTAATCAGTGCCTTGGTTTTGGGCCAAATTACTCTGATTTTATATGAGCTTGCAGTCTAGGCTAGGTAGAGTTTTTCCTAGATTGGTTAGTATGTTGTTCTTTTTTTTCTGTTTTAGAAAAAGAATAATCAGGCATTTTTTGAAGTATGTTTTTCATTATTTTCTTGTGTTTTTTTTTTTATATCTCCTTAAGCTACTTAGTCATTTTTTCTAAAACTCTAGGAAGGAAAATTTGTTCCTAGTGCTCTGTGTATGCTGTTTCTTATATTACTAAGTGTTGGCATTTTTTAGGGAGGGGAATTTCTGGTTCTGGAGCTTTTTATGGTGGGGTTTCAATGGAGAGTAGGTTGCTGAATAACTTGAGGCTTCCTTTTCGCTACCTGCATCTTTATCAGCACGTTTATTATGTTTGTGGGAGAGCTGATAATATGTCACTGAAGTATTTGTACATGGTAAGGGGAGGTCCGAAGCATTCAACGTATTCCACTCTTGTTTTTAAGGAAGCTGAGTTGATTTCAGTGCACTTTAGTTACATTGTTTGCCTGAAAGGATACAGTAAGCTAGCTGACCATGTGTCTCACAAGCTTGGTGGCTTCTGCTAAACTTTGATGTTGAAGAGCCAATGAAAGCTGTCTTTTTTTGAACATATTCAGCATTTCCTGTTTCTTGCTTTCATTAATGCAAAATTTGTTTCATTTTGGTTTTTTGTTAAATGGAAAGAGAAGTTCTTTGCTCTAATATTACTGCTATAGCAGTCTCAATTTCCATTTTCCAGGGAGAACCAGGTTGCCAGTGTATTTATTATGGGCTAAATCAGAAGCGCTTCATAATTTCCTTTTTGCTTTTTATTATACTATAAAGCAAGCGATTGATAAAATAGTTTCACAGTATAGCATGTGTGGAATGTTTTTGACCATGATTGAGGAAAACATGTATTAACAGTTAGTGCATAATTCAGGGTGACGCCTGGCATGGTTATCTTTTTGTTGGCTTTCAAATGCTGCAATCATCACTGCAACTTCTACACTTCAGGGTACATCCATGCTTCTGTTTTTATCTGTATGGGACTTCAGAGAATGATACCTGAGTACTGAATCATTTTTGGATACAAAGCACTGCGCTGCTGCTGTGACTTTTTAAAACACGCACTTGTGATTACACCCCTGAGTGCCATTAAAGCATCACATAATGATTTGAAGTAATTGTTATGGTTTTCAAAAGCCAGGAAGCATGATGACTGCATTCTCCAGCATATTCTGCCTACCTGGACTCCACTACATATGGACAGTCCCAAATTAATTGCGCTAACTATAAAATTAGAGGGAAATGGTAAGGTGTAGTATTCTGTAACTGTTTCATATGGTCAAAATCTACTACCAGCTATAATAAAGAATAGATAAAGAATGGGGAATAGTCATTTTCTATAATTACTACTGCCTTGTTTAGCTATGCTGGGTATGGCATTTCGTTGTGACTCCTCATAGCCTCTAGCATTATAGGCAATAATATGACTAGGTTTTTGTTCTTTGAATTAGTGTATTTATTGTCTAGAAACAGATAATTGTGGTTGTGTATTTCTGCTTTACAGTAATGGTTAAAAACAAGGAGGAACAGTTGGAGAGTTTTTTTTAAAGTACCACAGTCTTTATAAGAAGTTTTGTCACTTGAATTTGCTCGAAGCCTGCACTGTTTCCTTTTTTGTCACAGTACATCCTAAGATACAAGTCCGGTTGTTCCCCAGGTGCAATGCCAGGCCTCTTGCAAAGCCCATACTTGCAAAAGTATATACATTGAGTAATTGTAGAGACTCAAAAGAAGATTTAGAAAAATTGTGGATTAAAAATGGAAAAAAGTAGTGTTTGTCTGTTTTCACCTGTGTTGCATTACTCCGTTCACATCCATTTTGCAGCACTGTGGGGAAAAGGCACTGATATGGTATGATACAGTTTTAAGCTTTAAATGGAGGCAAGTGTAGAAAAAAGAAGAGGCAACAACATTCAAGAGTATGTTGTATTGGGAGGCTGGATGCTGAAACACAATTCAAAGTCTTCCATATAAACAAGTTCTTAGAGCTGTTTTCAAAAGCTTGAGTTCAGGTTATTTCTGTGCTAAAAAGTTTGAAATCTTCAAAAACAAACATAGCCAAACTTGATCCTAGTTTGTAGGTTTTGTTTTGTACAGAGAGGGAAAAAAAGACAATGAAAGGGTGTGTGTATAGAATAAAGAGTTGCTGAATGTAACCCTCTGCTGAACGCTTTTTTACAAACTTTTTAAGAACAGAAGCTGTATATGTAACTAAAGCTGTAGCTTGATTTGAGACATTTCCTTGTGCTTAAGGCGGTGCTGAGAGATGAGGCTGGAAATCTAGACCTACCTTTGTAAGCCTCCTTTACCAGCTGCTGACTTAATAGCTTTGACCTATGGGGTTTTGCTGATGGAGCTCAATACCTGTTCCCCTAACCTGAGCACATCTTCTCTGATCAGATGCTTTTTCCTTCCATGCAGAATAAAGATTAACACACAGAGGAGGATTAGCAGAGTCGGGGGAAGATTATGACTTCCCTGGAGGCTCTGAGTGGGTGGAGGCTGGTTGGGAATTCAGGATGCACACCCCTGCCAGTGGGGCTAATAGAATACGCATGGCCTGAGAAGGTACATTTGTACTGGAGGGGTAGCTGAAGACCCAAGACATGATCAGAAGGACTTTTGCTGGTCTGTGCAAAAGATGCTGCAACTTCTACAGCAAAAAGAGCCCTTGTTATCTTAGGTTTAATTTGATTTTTGTAAGTATTGTTTTCAGCTGAAATTTGCTTTTTGATCGTAAGTGATGTTTCTCCTCTTTGTGCCGTGTGTGAAGACCCAAAGAGAAGGGAATTGATCACTGGACTGGGATCTTATATTAGTTTAGGGCTCATCAGTAGGCTTGCTATCCTGTCAGTAGTCCCAGGGAAAATATATCAAAAGTGAAATGAAATTCACTCAATAAAGAATTACAGGATGGGAATGTATTAGTGTAAGTCAATATGGCCTAAAGGAAAACAGATGGTAGCAAACAAGGCATGTGGTGTTTCTTGAGTAGAAGCACTAGGGTTGGAAAAAGGAATTGTGCAAGTGTAGTAGATTTGGGGGACAAGAGGTACTCAACTTCACAGGAGTTTGTGATTTGCAAGAGTTGGCTGTTCAGAGCTGATAGGATAAGAGTTAGTGAGGTGATCTCACTCTAGCTATTGATTAATGAGTCCTTATCTGCTGAGGCCTTTTGTTAGAAACAACCACAACTCAGCAATTCTATTTCTAGTCTGCAAGAATGTTATTTGTGGATGCTGCATTACAGTGAGGACAGGCTGGTAAGTCTGGATGGAGGGGAGTCAATGCAAAACAGACCTTGAAATGGCTGCATGAACATTAGAAATAGGTATGTTAGTATTTCATTGGTTTTTAGGTTGCATGTTGGCACTGGCAAAACCATTAATAGAAGTAAGCCTCAAATTTTGATACATGTGGTTTGAAAGGGGTGTTAAAGCATTGGGGCAATAGAGCAAAGCATTGCCAGACTGATTTTTAAAAAAGGTAAATGCCTTTTAGGGAGGACCTGAGGAATTTATGCTATTGAGTTCTTTCAGAAGTCCTGGAGTGGCTGAGTTAACTATCCCTTTTCTTCCACGGAAAGCATGTTTACTGAAGTAGAGTGAGAGATGCAATAACAACTGGGTAGAATTTGAAAACATGCAACTGTAATGAGGAAACAAAGCAGCAGTTTCTAAGAGCAGTGACTAAGCTCTGGAACTAACTATCGAGGGGAAAGGAAGGGTAGGTTTCCACTGTTTTGCTTTCTTGAAATCCAGACTGGCTGCCTTGCTGGAAGGTGGCTTAGTCAGCTAATACTGACTGGGTTTAGTTCAGAGGTAAGTGTGTGATTGAAGGGTCTGATGTATAGGAGATCAGACACAGTTACCTAATGGTCTGTTCAGGCCTTAAGCTCTTTGAAGGTAAGAAGTGATTTGAAGGTGAAAAGTTTTGTACCTTACCAATTTCTGCACAGCAGCCATGTTGCATTTTTTAATTATTTTTGTTCTGTGATGCTTGTATTTGAGGCAGAGCAGCATCAGAAATTTATGGTCAGACAACAAAGCAAGCAAGCTCATCAAGTAATATCTACATTAACATCTGTGTCTGAGTGGAGGGTTATGTCCTGTTTTCCGATAAGGTAATCGTACTTCTGAAAGTTTGAATTTAACTAACGAAATACATGTTTAAATTCCTTGATCAAAAAGTAAGCTGCTAGGATACATATTGCCACATGTGCAACACTTTTTTTTCCTGTTGTGGTTTGCTATAGTTGAGTCAGGAAAATGTTTTCCACCTCTGGGTAGCTTTATGCCACATGCTTGCATAGAAGTGATCTTACAGTTTCTAGTTTTTCACTAGTCAAGGAAGTCTGTGGGCCTGGGGGAAAAGAGGTACCTGGCTTCTCAGTGGGTGCTCAGCTGAAGGAGATGGTGTACGCTTTTCTGTGCAAAGACTGAGCTATCCGGAACATGTGGGGCATTGCGAGCAAGGTGGAGGTTAGGCTTTCTGGAAAGAAGGCATTCTCAGCTTGTGAAAAGGAGATGTAGTTTCAAGATACTGGTGTTGCAAGGAGTTAGGCAGCCTTGGAGAACACAGGTCCCTGGAAGGGTTGTGCTATGTTAAGCCATTACCAAGCAATGTGGCAGTGGCATTAGGTTCCAGGCTAAGGAGATGAAATGATAGGGGAGCCAGGATGAAGCCTGTGGTGTGCTTGTGCTGGGAGCTTGGCAAATACTGGCATCCTCCAGCAGTGGTGGGATGTGCCTCCTCTATTTGGAGATAGGATCATCTGTGTTGTTTCCACTTTCTTCCACTAATGGTTGGAGAATGGTGTTAGACAACTACATCTGTGGGAGTTTGGCCTTAGCAAATAATTAATTTCTTGTTGGGGGGTGTCTGGCTTCAGAGCTCTTCTGGGATGGCCAGGCATTTGGCCAAAGCTGTAGGGTTGTCATCAAATGACTGGAGACCTCTGGGCCTGCTTTTGGACAAGAGCCATGGGTCACTGTGGAGTGTGGGTACCTTTGGGCAGGTTGGGTAATAGCTGAATGATGGCATTGAGGGTGTTAGAGGTGTCTGGCTGCTGGTCTTGGTCACTTGAAGACACAGAAAAATCACTAAGCAGCAATGTCTCAAGAACTAAGTGTGTCGGATGGGAAGATACATAAGGTATCATATGATACGTAAGCCTTTGTATTTCCTAACCACCTGGCTTTTTAGTCTTTTGATTTCCTGAGTTGCCTCTTGCAGGAGAATTATCAAACATGGGTGAGAAGCTAATAGTAATTGTGCCTTGCCTGCTCATGAGGGTTAGTGAGTAACTGGCATCTTATCAGTGCCAATGAGTGACAGCTGGATACTTGGGGAAAATGAAAAGGCAGGTGGGTGATTTTCAAATCAGTTTTCCCTACCTCGCATGTGTATGGGCTGTTGTTAGCAGAATGTTGGGGTTGTTCAGAAATGCCTTCTGCTGTCAGCTAGAACTTCTGGTATTGGGCTTGCTCTTGAAATAATTTACAGATGGTGATGCTGGTCATGAAATTGTGCAGCTGCTCTTTGAAATCCCATCAGCATACTGCCTCTTGGCATGAACATAGATAGCCTTTGGGAGCCAGATTGGTAAAGGACCACTAAAGGAGAGAGATTGGATTATCAGTTGTAATACTTCATCACACTGGACTCTTGTGTAATTTTTAATTAAAAAAAGGTAACTGACAATTCAATTACACATCCTGACATGCAGACAGTCCATTTCATAGCCAATTGTTCCTCCCCTCTCTGCCCAAGAACAGATCTGGTTTTACCCTGATCTTGCTTTTGATGCTTTATGCCCATTAATCTCTCATTGCCCAGCTTCTACGTGCACCAGCCTGTGTTGAGGAATCCTCCTGCAGCTTGTGCAGCAGTCGACTTGGAGCTACTACTGGTAGGAAGAAGTCTGGCAGAAAATTGGCTGGCTTGTGTCAAAGGGTTATTACAAACCCACCATCCTGTGCTCGCACCAGGCGTTGGGGATGTTTAGGTGGGTTTATGCATGTGGGAGCTGGGAGGTAAGTAAGGTCATGGGCAGAATTGCAAGTGATTAACGAGAAAGTTGGGTTTGCTTTGCATATAAACTGTATTTAATGGTTTTAGGTAAGGCTGTTGAGGACAGATTCTCTACTCTAGCATGCACTGAGTAGATGGCTGTTTGTGGGCCTGATTTTCACTAAGATACTGTAATTGCTATGTTGGTTTCTGATTACTTATTTTTACTGAAATGTCTCGCTAGGAGACAGATACCAGCCAGCTGGTACCCAGTCCTGAGGGTCTAAAACAGTTATGGTAGTTAAAGGAGAAGATGATTAAAGATGTTCCATGTGCTCCTCCAAGCTAGTTATTTTGTTTCCCACACGTGTAGGGTTGGCAGGCATTTTCTTCCTTTGTTGACATAATGCAATTGCTTCTGGCTGCTCTCAGCATTGATTGTGGTATTGGCTTGTAATCTATGCAAATGGTTAGCTCTTCTTTTTCACCAGTACATAGCAATCAATTCCTAAGCTGCTGGGGCCAGCAGAGCAAATCATTGCATTCTCACAAAATGAGATACATTCTGTTTTGGTGGGAAGCTCCTTGTACTTCGCTGGATTGATTTTCCTGAGAGCACCACAAAGTTGATTTAGGATTTCTGCAAGTTAGATGCAGTACATGGGAAGGGAATCTCTTGCCTCACGTTTTAAGGGCTTCGGAAATTAAACATTGATTCCGTCTCTCACAGCAAATATAACTAGGTTGTAGTGGATGTACGGGCCTTCTGTTAGCACCTGTGTGTCTCATGCTGGGAACCACTCTTACTGTTCTTTTATACTAAGCCTGGACACTTACTGCAATTTGAAGTCAGTGTTGCTCAGTAAATTTAATACAAGTCATAATTGCTTTCTGAGCAGCTGTTGCAGATTTTGCCCTTAAAGAAACATGTTTGGGGGAGCTGAAGAGTGAACCTCATCTTCTAACAAAGTTAGTCTTTAAAGCACATTCTTTGAAATACCTTCCAAATTGGACAATTGATTTAAAAAAAACCCAGAACAATGAGAATGAGATCATCAGGGTTAAAGAAAACGAGATTGTACGGGGCAAGAGTTTTCATCTGACTGACTATTTGTTCTCATGGTGGTGACCAGAGGTTTTCACAAAAGGTAGCCCTGCTTTACAAGCAGTTTGATCTTTTGTGCTGGCCTCATGGCAGGCAGAAAACTGGTTCAGGTCCGTTGGTGCTGGATGGAGATGACAGTTGCTGTACTTGGACTGTCTCAGCCAAGTGAATAGCCTTTTGTGAAAACATCACATTCTCAGTTGTTAGTTTTGGTTGTTTACCAACATGTTTTTTGTGCTAGGTACAGTTATAAACCTGCCCTATGTCCTTCCAGTTAAACAGAGCCTGGTGAGGTGCACGTGGCTGGGACATGTGCCCTGGCTGGGCTGGAGTTACAGCTCTGGCAGCTCGGTGTGTGGTGTTTTCCCCAGTAATAGTCATGGAGTTGTAAAGATGTCGCAAAGTGCTACAAATGTGCAAGAGTAACTTAGCCTTTGTTTCTAAGGGGTAGCCCATGAGGAGGAGAGAGCCCAGCTTGAGTTAGCAGAACTGTACTTCTGAAAGCTGGTGTTGCATAAAAAGGGGGCATATTTAGGCATTGCTTCCACAGAAGTGTGTCAGCATGGGTCTAATTCTGAGCAAGTGAGTAATCTCCGAGTGAAATGGATCACAAGATTAAAGCATGTGTGGCAGAAGCTAGTTAGGAAACCAAGTGAAAATGTCATGTCAGATCACCTAGTAGTACAAATGGCTGCTATAAAATGGCAGCGGTTTTAGTAGCTAAAATGTAGTCTCATCTACATTCCATTAAAAAGTTATTCTTTAAACCAATTAGTTGTTTTGGGGCATGTCTTAAAGATTTATCAGTCATGTGCCGTATTGTTTTAGCTTGTGATAAAGACTTTTCTTTACTGCTGTGCACAGGATGTTTTATTCATGTTTTCCTTGCAGTTGGTTTATTATTTCCTGGAAATGGCTGCTATGCATGGTAACCCTGAGAGCCACCTAATTTCTAAACAGCATCTCCACACCTGTGAGGGTGAAATAACTGAGTGGTTTTCCTTAATGAACAGCTGAGTCCCACAGTGGAAGTTTCCACTGCAAGGGGAAAGGCTGTGTCTGCAGGATGCAGCAAGCTCCTCTTGTGTCTTATTCTGTCCATCAGACAGTGACTCCTGTGGGACCTGTGAGCGGAAGAACAAGAGAGGAAGCCGTACCAACCCTCGCTGCAAGGCACTGTCTTTGAGTTTTGCCTTATGACAGTCAAGTGGCAGAATGTGGATTTCTATTTCAAGCTTATGTTCACCCTCTGTGTCTGTGCTGTAAAGGGCTTTGTACCATAGACACATCCAAGCTACTTAACGAAGACAAGCAGGACAAAACAGATTGTGCTGAATTCTGAGCTTTAGTACCTAACCTCTTGTAGGCTCTTGGCTCAGCTCAGTTAAGGCTTGCCTTCGTATCTCTTGATTGTACTATGTCATAATTAGTTTGTGCATTGCTAATAGGGGCTTCAGTTACTCTGAAATGTATGAGCTGCCTTCTCCAAGGATAGTTGTGGCCTTATGGCAGTTGACTAGTAAAGGGCTGAAGCAAGTCAGCAGAAGTGCTTCTAAAAGCTGCAAGAACAGCACCCAGCATAAGGGAATATGCTCGAGAGTATGTGAAACTTTCTGTAGAGAACATCCTGTGGTTATGAGCTTTTACAAATTGCCTTCAGACTCTCACCTGACTGCATAGCTTCCTGCACAGGAGCTGAATTCCTTTCTCATTAGTGACAGTAGGAATCTGCTCAAGGAAGGGTTCTCACCAGGCTATCCCTCCTCTTGAACTCTTTTTTGTATCCCTACGGCACCAAACAACTTATCTGCAGCCTTAAAACCTGAGTGCTAGCCGTACAACACTTGGTTAATTCTCAGACACTTGCCGCTTTGTCACATGTGTCATTCTTGATGTGCTCCGCAGCTGCTCTCCTTTGCTGCTCCTAATCTCTGCTGAAACATTTTAAGCTGCTAAGGACACACAGTGATTCACAGTGGTGTCATGGTTTATTTTCAGTATTAACGTAGAGGAAACATCATCTCGCTGAACACAAGAGCTTCCAGGCTAGTGTATTAGGGAGCCTCGGGAAAAGGCTAAAGGTTGCTGAGCTGAGACTACAAAAATCCTTTCTTAAACATAGTAAATGAAGAACTTTTCTTAAAAAAACTGATTTATCCTCTATCAGAGGTCTTGCTGGTGGCTTGTGCAAAACAAATACTAGCCCGCCTGAATTAGGGTTTCTGAGTACCAGAGAGGACAGCTGAATGTGAATTGTCCCAAACCATCTTAGTAAGGACACGTCTCCTGCAGCATTACCTGTTGCACTGTTTGGATAACTAATCATTTGGTCTCCTGTAGTTGAGAGACATAGTCTGTTTGCCAGGGATTTATTTTTGTTAGATGAAAAATGCCCTACAGGGCTTTCTCTAAGATTGGAGGGCAAACTGTTGAATTATGCTCATTCCTGGTGGCACCTTCTGGGTTTAAAATTCCTCAGAGGAAGGCTTGAGAGAAGGCTCAGCCAGAGTGGTTTTGTTCCAATACCTGGAGGCAGAAATTAGTCTTTGCTCTTTCATTGGTTCCTCTTTAGGAAAGAATAAGTAGCAGTGTATTTCTAAGATCTGTTTAGACAAGAAAAATTACAAAATGCAGCCCAGAGTTATGCAAAAGTTCAGGATCCCTTGGGGGTTTGAATTTTTCAGGCTTGCTAGGTTTGGAAGATGAATCTTGGAAGGAGTAGCCTGAAGCTGTGATGGGAGGCCACACAAAGCCCTTGCGTGTCCAGGCAAATAGGTCCCATAGTATTTCTTGCAGGGAAAATGCAACCTGATCCAAAACCCCCTTAATGCCAGTGGTTCAGATAAGGGAGGACATGGGCCCTTATCCTATATCTTTTATTTACAAACAAGCTAATACGAACCCACCTGAATTAGGGTTTCCGAGTACCAGAGAGGACAGCCAAGTGCGAGTTGTCCCAAACCATCTTAGTGTGGCCTGCAAGGTGGTCAGGGAGTAAGGACAACTCTCCTGCAGCATTACTTGTTGTGCTGTGTGGATAACTAATCATCCAGTCTCCTGTAGTTGAGAGACACCAGAGGAGAGCAGTTCGCTTTTTAAGATGTTTGAGTTCACCTTTTGAGATCTCATGCCCAGGAGAGCACTTTTTTCCTTGGTTGCCTATGGAGGGAGCCAAGATAACTTGGATCTTACATGCTTAGACTACCTTTAGACAGCATTTATTGGGCAGGACAAATGGTATTCAGAGCACTCTCCCTGTTACCATCACTGTTTAACTGCATGATCCCAAGGGTTAACCATTCCTCTGAGAATTCTATTCAGATCACCCCAATTGGTTAACCTCTTCTGTAGAGACTGAAATGAGCCACAGATATGCTCACGTGAATGGAAAATGTTCTCGTGTTGATGGTAACAGAATCAGTGTAACTAACATGTGACAGTACATTAGTGTTGTCACTTCCAACTGAAAAGGAAAAAAAGCTAGTTTATATGTGTTAAGACAGAGATAATGGGACAAAGTTATTTCTCCTCTTGTCGGAGTATGTTTCTGTGTATGATTTTCTGTGGTTGTCCTAGCCATTCCTTTAACTTGTGAGTAATAACAATTTTTTTGACAATGCTTCCCTTGTTATCAAGGCTTGAACTCTGATGGATGGAAAACTGCCATTCCATCTTTTACAGCCAGCTGACCTACTGGAGTAAATGCACTTCAGTTGAATGTTACTGATAGCATTTGGTGCTATGAGTCCTCTAAGAAAGAGTACAGCAAGGGAAGCTAGCTTCTGTATGCCTGTTGCTGTGTACATGTCCTCCTGACTGCACAGATGTGGAAGCAGCCACGTTGCAAGATGCTGATTCTCAAACCGGGGTTATTTCATGTTCAGTCCCTATTTCTCAGTTAAGTTTCCTGTGGTGGCCTGAGCATCAGGTAGATTGTTAACCCTAAGGGAGCAGTGGAAGAAATGCCTTCTCTTCAGTGCATACTAACTCATAAATCATGTGTACGGTAATTTCATATTCATCTAAAGAGAAGTTCCTTTGGCTCCTGTCTGCAATAAATATTTTATTGAGAAAGCAGAGCCACTGGTGCTCAGTGATTCCCAGGACTGTGCTTTAATGCAGATAAGTTTTGCTAAGGAGTATTGGTCCTTCCAGATGACATGAATATCATTCCTCCCGTCACATGTTGGATGATAGAACTTGACAAGAGCACTGACAGTGTCAGAGCTGAGAAGTTCTTTGAGGTAGCAATATAGAAAAATCTACAAAATGTAGCCTGAAGCAAGTCCTCATTTTCAGCTGAAGTCTTCCTAGCAGCTCCTTGTCAAAGGGAAGGTGGAAGATACATAACAGGCTCTGCTCCTTGGCTGTGGACTGAGCTGTCTTGGATTTGGGGGACAACATTAATACAAATATTGTCACACAGTAACAATAGGAAAGTATCTTCTCTGCTTACTCTACTATAGACTTTCCATGGAGTAGCAGGTAATAGGCAGTGCTGAGGGCAGCTGTAATGAAAGTGGTGACTGGATATCTTGGGATTAAGGTTTTATTTTCTTTGCAGAAACTATCTCAGTGCTTGTAGCTGGAGAAGCTGTTGTGTTATTGCTTCAAAAAGTGCCCCAATTAGCATTGCCTGTGATTGAGGAAAGTAGAACAGAGTTGTTCTGGCTATGGTGGAATGGGATGAAAAAAGGGATGAAGATGTGCAGAGACTCTTCCCTCTTCTCTTGCACCTTCTATCAAGTGCACAGGCTTACTTATGTAGCTATAGGATAATGGAATTGGCACTGGTAGAGTTGAGGTTGTACAGAATAATTCAGTGTGTCTTCAACACACTGTCTAAATAGGTTGGGAGGAGCAGGGAAATAAACTCACAGGGGAGTAGAAAGTGAGCTAGATAGATTAATGATGTGTCTGAAATCCTGTGAATTTGAGGGGAGAAGTTGTGTTGGTGAGGCGCATGATTGCATGTGCATACTTGAGATGCAGATCAACAACTTCATTGGTACATCTGGTAATCCCACCTGGTACAAAACCCTCTGCTTAGAAGGGTCAGGGGCGTTGGGCTTCTCATTTAGATGTTAACTATGAAACTTGCTCTGTTGATATCATACTGATCCTGAGCACAGGGATCTTGCAGCCACAGGATGGAATGGAGGAATTAAAACAAAGTGAAGGCTGTTTCGTAATGAGTTGGTATGGATGAAGTGTCTTGCTGGTCTCTACTGCTCTTCTGTTTATCCGAATGCCATTTACTATCTTGTTTTGTCAATTTGCCTGTGTGAAAGCTGAGTAGGGACTGTCTCTGCCCCTTAAAACTGCTACAAATCTGTTAGACTACACATGATGGATCTAAATGTACATTTAGGTAAAATATATAACACAGCTGCTAGGCAATTTATTTTCACCAGTGGAAAGACTATATTTCAAGACAGTGGCAAAATGTCAAGTGAATTATGGGGTTTGTCCTCTTACTTGTGAAAATAAATTGTATATTCTATAACCCAAACCAGACTAGTTTTTAATTATGCACTGTTGTGCTTTGATTTACTAGGCAGGTTATCTAGAGGCCAAAACACTAGCAGATTAACCGTAGTGAGTCTGGAATGACTTAAAGGGCAAACATTAGACCAAGTATTTCATTTTTAACAAGCTACCATAGCTTTTCGCTAGGCTTTCTTTTATCTTTTGCCTACAAGATTAACTATTTGTGGATTAATGTCAGCTTCTCCTTTCTGTTTTATGTTTTGCCTATTAATTATCAACCCTGTAGATTCTGCATATAGCTTACATCCACAGGTTCCTGGAGAAATAGATGTAACTTGAACTTGTGAATGCAGGACTTTTGGCTAATTGACTGCTCTTTCTTGTGGAGATCTGAGACTGGAAAGATAAGCTAGAGGCACTTGATGGTTCAGTGAAATGTGTGCATCAATGTCCTCGGGCAGTGGTCCTCAATCTGTGGCTGTTGGCCCTGTGCCTGTGCCCCTTGGGCAAGGCCTGGGGCTGCAGGGAGTTAAAACTAAAATGGACACAGCCACTACTGCTACGGACAAGGTTGACTGGGAGAGCAAAGAGTGGCGATGCTGGTAGGCCTTAATTTCTGGGTACTGCTGCCCAGAGACAAGTAAGGACTGGGAGCCACAGTCAGTGCTGCTGTTAGATCCCTTTCACTTTAAGTCTTATTTTCTGCTGATGGTTTGTGAGGAGTAAGGCTGTCCAGTCTGGTGAAGCGGTGGAGTGCATCCAACCTTTGAGTCACTGCTGGGATGCTGGTCCACAGCCGCCTCGGTGCCGGGTAGTTTGGCAAAGATAGATCCTGGGCTGTTTGGGCATGGTTGGAGAAAGGCACCTGGGATGCAGAAGCAGCCAGGACCAAATGGCATCTGGTTAACTGGACTCTTGTAGATCTCTCAGAACAGCTCTGGTTAGCAGCACAAAATAGGAGATGATATCCCCACATGCTTGCTATATCCCCACGTGCAATTCTGGTGCCTAATCTTCCTAAACATATGGTGGTCCAGCCAAAAACCAGTGAGATTTGACCCTCTTGCTCTGATCTGCTGCTTGATATTTGTGTTCAAATCAAATGCCAAAGGTTTCTGCAGAGAGATTCATTTCAAGTCAGACAGGCATTTCTTATCAATGGGCTGAGTGCTCGTGGTCAGTAATGAAAATTCAACATAACAGTTGTCTTTGACTTTTTCCTGCATGCTGGTCATGGGTAAGTCTGTATTCTGGGAGCAGACAGAGAGGTGCTGTGGGTAGACTTCCAATGTTGCAGTAATGTTTCAACCTCTAGAGCAGCCAATTGAAATGTTTGGTTTGGATTAGTAAAGGTAAGAGCTGAGAAAGCTAAATATAAGGACCGTGTGTTAACAGCCCAATCTGCACATGATTAGTAGATTTGATAAAGTTCATAATATAGTGAAGCTGCAAAACTGTTGTTAGACCAGAATCTCTGTGTAAAGTACGTAGTAAGTTTACCTAGTATAAAGTAACCCAACAGCAACATGAGGCTGTTTTGGGCTGCCATTGTCTTGGAAGGTTTTTTTCAAGGCAAATGATTCAAATAAGGACTGCTATGTATGCTAACCTTTAGTAGAAAGTATTTTAATGTTACGTCAATAATTTGGCAGCAGGAGTTGAAAAGGGACACTGCAGGCAGACCAACTGTCAAAAGTTAGTGAGCACTAATATTGTACTAGACGAGTGACTACTCTTTTCATATCTACTGATCCTCTAGCGTGACCTTGCTTCCTTCTGGGATCTTAAGTTCTTTTAGCCTATTTGATGCCTTAGGTAACTCAACTGTAAAATGGACATATGGGCATTCAACTTTTGTACTGGAAGGTGATTTCTTGACATGTGATCAAGTGCTGCAAAGCAAGCTGGTATTTGTCAGTGAGCAGTGGAATTGGATTTGTTCACTTGGATTTGTAATATTAGTTACTTAAGTGAGATTTTGGGTTGCTTTTAGGTTATTCTTATATCAGTACAAAATTTATAAAAAGGCAACAAATCTATCTGAAGAATTACGTAAGTAGAAAACCAGTTATTCAGTAGCAGTAGTCTGTAGTTTGTATAAGTGCTCCCAAAGTGTATAATGCCCATTACTAGTTTGCAACAGGGGGCAGAACAGCATCTGCCTCGTGCATACCCATGACTGTGGTTTCTCAGTCAAGTCGGGGAAGAAAATTCAGCCCTACTTCACAAATAGCCTTTTTCTTTTTTACAGTCAAATATCCCTGTTTTAAAGAAACTCTATAACCAGCAAAACTGGGTAGAACTCTTCATTCGCCATCTTTGCCTAACAGTAAGTGCTCAATGTATGTACTGACTATAAATATTACCATAAATATACATATAAACATAAATATTACCAAAGCCTACTCTGACCAGCCCAAAGCAAAGACCATGCTTTTTTTCATTTACTCATCACACAGTTAGCATGCACTGACAAGGTTGTGGAGAGCTAGATGAATTACATTATACATATTGGATGCCAGGTAGATCTCAAACTGAAACCTACCCAGAGGTAGAGCTGCACTTGATTATTTTTTAACGGTAAGTTTTTAATTACCTTGTCACTTACGTACACCAAATTTGCAGACAGGCTTTGGTGAGTCTGCATTTTGTGGTACAACTGCTGAGTGTAGCACAACATGGATGATGTGTTTTATCTGCTAGGTCTGTCAAGGGTTTTTTAATTACTTGTATTAGTATCACATTATTGTATGTACAACTTCAGAAACGTGTATTTAAAAAGTTTGTCTCTTGTAAAACATCTGTTAAGAAAAAGAAAAACCCTATCAGTTGAGAAACATGTTTTAGCATCAAGAAGCAATGCTGTGTTCACTGCCTTTTAGTGTCAGGGTAGCTTCATAAAATTTTTTTGCTGTTGTGGTGGATGTTTGCTATTAGAGCCACATGACTAACTGCTATTTAGGCAAATTATAGACAGATATAGAAGGAATGGTTGCACTTCTCCAAAAAGGAGGAAATAGCAACAGGGTAGCTAATTAAAGTGATAATCTTGTCAAGTGAAAGGGCGGGCCAAGGAAAAGCACTGAAAACTGAAGGGTAAAGAAGTGGAGGTATGCGAAACAGAAGGAGAGAAATACAGCCTCGTGCTGCATTTGCCTTATGCCTAGTGACTAATAAACTAGCTGCAGTTGTCCGTGTAATACTACCCTGGCTGTGGTCTGACAATCACCGTTTGTTCCCATGCAATGCATTTATCTTGTGGAGTTTGTTCTCCTGAAGTAAATCTGTGAGAATGTTTATTTAATTATATCTGTCTACATCATGGATTTACTTATTTACATCATGAAAATATCTAAGGCAAACTTGTAGACAGTGTCAAAGCACAACAGTTGAACAGGAAAACGTAGAAATTCACTGTTGGAGAGAGCCATCTTGTAAAGAAGCAGTTAATTTTTAAGTTGTAAACACTTCAGCGGTGAATAGAGGGCTGTGATTTGCACTTCCTTTTTTGCTTCACGTGACTGTGCCCACTACTTTTTCCTGGACATAATTGTATATATTAAAAAATAGCATAAGGTTTTCACAGCAAATGGCACTACTTAACTGAGATTTTACACTTGTTAAACTTTAAAGTCCGTGAATTTTCTCTGGGTCACAGCCAAATCAGATACTCAATACACAACCCAGGTTTGCTCTTTGTTTGAGACTAGATATGAAGGAATAAACCAGGCGGTGAGTGCAAATGATAATTCTGTGCTTCTGGAGATACTTTGTTTGTTGCTGGCATGTGAGGTCAGGTGGCGTGATCAGCTCCATTCCTTTTAAAATTGAGATCAAGGAATCCATAAATTGGAGGAAATGGAAATATTTTACCTGCTTGTCAAGATCTGTATTTCAAATGTAGGCACTGAAATTCTCTGTTTAGTGGTCGTGGTTTCAGAGACTGAAATATTTAACACTCCTTAACTTGCATTCAAGTTAAGCGTTTGCACAGCTGGGGATCAAGCTGTATGTTAAACTTGGGTGTAACCTTGAAGAAAAGAAAGCAGATAATCTCCACTTAGCTGCATGAAAAAAATCCTGTTTTCAATAGTTGTAGTGTATTATGTAGTATGTTTCTAATTAAGTGTTGCAAAGTTGTTGGATGTGTGGCTGTTCCTTGGATCCCTTTATAGATGGCAGGTTGTATGCTACTAAACACATACCAAACCTTCATTTGATAGAATAACTAAAGTATTAAAAAATTGTATTACAAAGGTAGATATCTGTCTAGACTGGTTGCTTCATGTTCTGGTTTACTTGAATGTTGTTGGATAATAGCAGTGTGGTGTTACTTGTGGCTTATCTGTAAAGGATTATCAGGGTTTTCCAGCAATTGCTTCTACCTGTTTCAAAGATAAGTGTGAGAAATAGAAAGCTTCGTGAAGAAGGGCTGGATGCAGATATGCAAACTCTTCAGACCCTGTGTGATAAATAATGTGTGAACATAAACAGTGCTGCTTTGAGGATGTGCAACAAGGATTTTGGGGATCGTGCTGTATGACAGGTATACTGAGTGCAGACATCGAAAAGATTAGTTATCTCTTGTAAAAGTAATAGTTGTAGCACTTCATATTAGTGAGATTTCCTGACTACTTGGTAATGCATGGTAGAGTGACACAAAGAATCCAAGTTCTCGTTTGCTGTTAGCTTTTCTACCCTCAGGAAGTAATACTTTTGTATCCAAAGCGATTGGTTGGGCTGGATGCTTCAGTGAGGCGCTGTCCTTATCCCCGATAGATGGGAACCAAGCCATGATACTACCAGAAGTGAAGTGAAGTAGAAATGAACACCACTCATACATCCAGCCACAGCATCTTTAGCAACTGTTGTGGGAGAGTCCAAGGATTGTGCACTCTCGGTGTTTCTCATGGTCTTCGTTATTCAAGAGTTTGAGGCCTGAAGTCCCAATGTGACTGCTGTTGGGGACCTTGGAGGCAGGAAGGTATAGTCTAGCAGAGCATCTACCGTGTAGTTGAAACAGTAAAGGAAATAGTGCTATTCGTGAATTTGCTGCTATTGTGTATTGTTGATTCAGCAGCACCCAGTGCCTCAATATGGCAGGGATGTGAAACAGGTAAGCACATGATACCTTCTTTACAGGCACACCTTGCTGTAGTACTCATGTTTGCCGGTGGTCAAACTCAAATCCTCCCTGGTCTTTTCGCCCCTTCAAGAAAGTAATTTTCTTAGCTTGGTGATGCTCCCAGGAAATTTTCCAGAGCTGTGAAGTTTGCAGTAGAAGCTGCTTCCGATCAGACTGAGAAGACAGACCTTAGGAAAGAAGGCAAGTCCAAGGACATGAAGTCTGAGATGAGCTGATGTTCAACAGGCGGGTCATGCTCATCCCACCCTCCACATCCTTTACCTTGTATATAACTGTATGTGAACATTCCTGTAAATATTTTACATCTTAGGGATGTAGATTTTTTTTTTTAAATTGATAAACAGGGCACCCATTCTCATCAAGGTTTTTTCAAGCAAGGATCCCAATTTGGTCTTAAATTAGAAACTTTTCCAAAACATTTTAGCCCACTTAGTTGGTGTTTTTAGTTTCTGGAAAAGGTTGTAGAACCAAAATGCTTATCTTACCAGTGGCAAATTTCCTTTGAAAGGAAATACATGTTCTATAAAAATGTTTTTCACAATAGGTTAAAAAAAATCAAGAGTAAATACATATTATTGATACACTAATAGCTAAGTTTGTATCTTCTGTATGCTCATGTGCTAAATTACAAATATTTTCACAAATAACTCGGCAGTAGAGACTTGATAAAATACCTCCTCTGCAGTCAATTGAGTTCATAAAATGTGGTAAGCAGAGAAAGTTCTTAGTTAAATTAAATGTAAAACATTTGATGTCAGACAGGGGTATGGCTAAGAGTGTATGCTTCAGATGATTTTTTTTTTTTGTAACTGTTTTGTTCCGCTTGACTGAGATGTCTAAAGCACAATTACGGTTTTCCCACGTTAAGAAAAAAAAAAAACTTTGAGCCGACTTTCTAGTGGTGATTTTCTGTGGAATGCTATAGTATAACAAAAAAAATGCACCTGTCTGCAATATCATCTGTAGTTCTAATGCCACTTTGGCTGTAAGCTGTAGAGTCGTAACTGTAGGTTCCCATGGCTTTAATGACCACACTCTTGATTCCAGGAAATGCTGATTCGTATTTTTCCCTACCCCAGCAAGGCATCCAAACAAATATTTGTGCTTCCTTTTCCTCTCCTAGAACACAAGGTTATTTCTAGGAGGTTTAAATGTTTGCAGAGGCAGGTATGAATACATGGATTTTCCATCAGAGTGATATATCTGCTCCCACTGGAGTGGTCAGGTGATCTAATAAATTTTCATCTCTATAAAGGGAGAGTTAGGAAACTGCTATATCACTGCCTCATTTTAAAAAGCATTTGAGATAACATCATAGTGTTTTCATATTCTTTCTTCTAATATGAAGTCCAGAGGATGAGATAAAGTTTGGAGAGACAAGTCACAACCCGTGTGGCTAAGCCAGCAGTTTTCTTCTTGACTTTTGTCCTTTAAGTGACATCATCTCATAGTAACTCCAAGTATGTTTTGAAATAGAATTTACTGTATTCTAGAAACAATAGTTGGAATTTACCTTTTTCAGCTATATAAATTATCTCGTCTCAAAAACTTTCCCACCTGCACTATAGGTGTAATGTTACTTAAGTTAGTTGTATATTTGTTGTGTTTTTATTGGTAAAAACTATTTTTCTGGGGAAATCCATTGTACACCTTATCTATGGCCATGTCAAGTAATGAAAAATTACGCTGTTACAATTGCACTGGTAGGCTTTTCATTCCACCTGATCTCTTACAAGCACTTGACATGTACAGGACTAATATCTAGTGATACTTAGTAAAGCTACGAACTTGTAGAGAAAGAAAAGGATCCCCAAGTCATTATTTGCCATATGTGACCAAAGTGCAGACTTGGCTGTTAATGGAAGATATTGCAGGCTAAAGCAAAGTCATCTTCCACACACCCCCCCCGCCGCCTCTCCACAATCCCAGGAGCAAGCTAGAATACTTCAACAAATTTCAGGCTCATTCCTTTTTGATAATGGTCAAATAAATAGAGGTAATGTTTGAACAAATGTAATTGCACAAAAAAATTGGTTATCTAGGGTAAAATAGTTCAAGAGCAGGGAAACGGTTAAATTTGTGTCAGGTTTCACTCTGTTAGTAAGATTTCATTGTTGCATATTTTTGAGCTTCACTTGATTCATGCAGGCTTAATGCACCAAATGTAAGTTAACAAAGGATTAGCACTTTGATCTGTCGCTAGCATGTGACAGCAATCGCCCTGTGTTGAAGAATGCAAGATAATTGATAGAGTGCTCTAGGGTGTCTTTAATATAGCAAAGCTGGAGAAGTTTGAATGTTGGCACCTGTTGCACTCCGAAGACACTTTTTCTGCAGGGCTGCACTGTAGTGTTAAAACATAGGCATTTCATCTCATTTTTTACTGCAAGTGACAGGGAACTAATCTATCCAACGTGTTATGGGATGAACTCATCAGCTACATTCTTCCTTTTGGTATTGGAATTTTCACTTCAGGCCCCTTAAAGATGGTTTCTATGACTTTGGGCACTGCAGTTAAGACTAGGTACTCGGCAATGGAGGAGGTGTATGGGATGGTGGTAGTTGGGGTCATTCCCTCTTTCCTCTGGCAGCTTCCATCTAAGGAGGCACTTTGGCTGCTAGGCCATTGCCCCCCATGTACAGTCCTAGTGAAGGAAAGTAAGGATTTTGGTATGTAACACTTGGCAAGGACACAACATGGTGTTACTTCATAGATGCCCCTCCAGTGTCTGGACTTGATTTCTTAAGTCCTCAGCCATGGAAATTACTCAGTAATTTATACAAAGCGTCAGCTCAGACTTGATTTTTGTAGTATGATCACGGGCCAGTGGTTGTGCCAGATGAGAAAGTCTGGCTGACTGCTATGGTGAATGAACCTTAAACTCTCTCACTAATTGTCAGCAGCAAGTAAATAATCCCCTCTTCAACCTCTTTGCTCCCACTTGTGTTTTGGATGCTTCACAGGACTTTGGAACAGAGTTCTTGAATAAGGGGTATATAGGCACAGAGAAAAGTAAATCTAAACTGTTCTGTGTTAGATCTGGGAGGGAACTTACAGATATTAAGACCTGAGGAGACTCTGCCAGCCTTGATGGAAAAAAAATTTGACACATCCTCCTTTATCTGAGGCTAAGGTATCTCCAGCATTTATTTGTTCAGACTGAGCTAGGATTTTGTTTACTGCTGCTTCATCCATTTGATGTCCAAGTACTCTCACCTTTAAATGCTGTGTGCTTTCTGTGTGCTCTTCAGATGTCTCCAAGACTCTAGCTGAGACAAGTACTTGACCTGGAGAAAGCTGTTGGTTTCCAGGTGGGGTTAAAAAAACCAAAAATGCTCCTAAACTTCTGAGGAATGCAACAGCTGCTGGGCAGGGTTACCAACTATATCTTTGTGTCCTGTTAGCTTGTTGGTGCCCCAGACACTGTAGCAGTAGAGCGACGTGAGTAGTGCACTGCTAGAACTGGACTGAGGCTGACTGGGCAATGTGGAAATGATATGTGCAGCCAGCACAAGGTTTCTCTACTCTTCCAGCAAAGTTTGTCTCTGTCCCAAGAATGAGTGTGAAGAGAAAACGGAGAGGGCAAGGATCCTGCAGGATGAAGGACAAGAGACTGCAATTGCTACTTCTGAAACTACAGACCCCTGATCTGAAATGCCAATTAGAAAAAGCTGTTGGTTTCTGGACAGTAGCAACTGCTTCACAATTGAAGTTGAACCTGACTTTTCTGTAAAATCCCCTTTATCCACCTTACAAGAATTTTCCCAAGAGAAACCACTGTTTGCCTTCAGGTGTGACAGGTAGATGCTTAGATTTCTTTTCCCCACATTTGGCAGCAATGAGGTTTCCCAGCCAAAAAGGAGGTTGTGCCAGCGCCATACTGCTGAGCACCCTTGTCTGAGCTTTTGTGCAGTAGTGAACTTCATAGGGAGAAGTTGATAGTGGTTAAAAGTAATGGAGGAAAAAATGAAAAAGAACAGGAGAGATGAGTTCTTAGGTCAGATACACCACTTTCACAAACAGTTGCCTCCGTGCAGAAGAGGTGAGTGGGCAAGAGCTAAAATGTGAAGGTGGGATCATCTGTTTTACTTTGGTACAGGCCTAAACTGATTATGAAAACATAGCTCAAGTACCTGTCTGGTCAGCCCAGCCTGTGCAGATAACTTGAAGGAGTTGGATTATGAGAAGTGCCACATGGCTTATTGGCGTACATTTTCCCTTAAGTCTTGCTTTTCAAAATGCTTAAATTAAGACAGATGTTGCTTTTAAAGCCAGAGTTTGAGGCTGCAAAATGCCTGCTGTTTTAGGTATGTGACGTAACAAGGAAAAACCTGACGCTGATATGTGTCCATGTGTGGAGCAGTGATCTGACACCCTGAGCTTCATCTCTCCAAAACCGATTTGCAAAACTAAGGATGTATCTTGATTACTGACCAGGTCTCAAGCCTGTAAGGAATGTCTAACTTAGAGTTGGATGTTGTGTGCTGATCTTTGTTTTTGCTAGGAAGTATTGTTAATGCTGAACGCAAGCACTGGGTTTGGGAGGGTGGTGACATTTAGTGGTGGATGAAGTGAGTGCTAAAGCTTTTCATGTAATGAGCAGTTCCCAAGGATTTTTTCTGCAGAAGCCATGGATCCTATGCCAATGCTTCAGCTGAACCATGATCAGAACAACTTCTAAAAGGAGAAGGGGGTTATCTACGGGAAGGGCTCATGCCCTGCTTGCTGCTGGGGGAAGGTGGGTCAGATGATTTTGGCAATTCAAGGTATTTGCAAAGAGAACAGATGAGAAGAGGAGTATGTTTGAGAAGGGAACGGTCACACACTTCATGTTCCTGCTAGGACAAGTTTGTATTGTTCTGTTAATGTAAGTTGTTTCTTAAGAGGGCTGGGAAAGCAGACAGGCAAAAATGTTGACACCTAAGGATATTTGCCTGAGGTTTTTTCCTCAGAGGTTATAACTTATGAAACTGATTTTGATAAAGGAAAATCTTTGTGCATCTTTCAAAGTAGGAAATGACCTAGCAGTTGAACCAACTTTGACTTTTGTTGCTCAGATGACTGTTGCATGGCTTAGTACTTTAGAAGGTTGGCTAATCTACTGTAGTATTATGTCAGCTTTTTTGGTCCTGTTTGGCTATTCTGCTTGGTGAGACTTGTTATTTTCTCACTAAGTATTGGCTGGAATACACTTCAAGGGCTTCATTGTTCGTAAAGGAGTTTAATCAGTTTGGAACAAGGCATCTGTGAGGTGTGCTTATATCCAATGGGAAGAGTATCATAAGGAGAGTATCTTGTACATATGTTCCCCGCAATGCTCTGTGTATGTCAGCTTTGCTGTTGGCATAATTATGTACAGAATAAAGCTTAGGAGATGCAAGTTAATCTGACACACTCTCATAGCTTAGGAGAGCTTATTTTGCATGGAAATCAAGTGTTTGAAAACTGAGAGGATTTTTTTTCTCCTTTCAGCATGGTCGGGAAAGGGAGATGCTGTGGTGGTAAATGAATACAAAGCTTTCACATCTGTAGGGGAGAACATGGCCTAAATACCAGCAAGGAAAATATTTATCTCTTCAGTCTCACAACTGCTGTTCTTGGAGTCCTTAAACACTTGGAAGTTTGCTATCTGTGGAAATAAGCAGATCTGCACTCAGGTTAAAGTTTCTGGCCTGTGCAGAGCAAAAGTTAGCATTAATCCTGTTTTATTCTGGAAAGAAACCTTTCCTCTAGAAAATACACCCTTTTCTCTGCAGAAGGCTATGTTCACTTGTGGAGACAATGGGCAAAAATGACTTTGCTGTGGTGCTAAAGCAAATTTGAAATTTCAGACTCTTTCCTTTCAGTGTTGGTATCTATTATTCATCTGAGTGGAGCAGTTCTGAAATTGGAGATCTGTTCAGGGAGCACCTGGCTTCAACTTGAGAAATAATAAAGGAGAGGAAGAATAGAAAGAATAGTTCGTACAATATATGGAGCAATGGCACTTTGAGATGCTTCAGTAGACTTCTGTATCTTGAGTGTAGCCTTTCATGTTACCTCTGGCTGCACTCACTTAGCTGCAGCTTCTACCTATTTGTTTTGTTTGGCTATTCTTCTCTTTGAAAGGACTTATATTTTTTTTTCCTGTATGAATTGGCTGGAATCCACTTCAAGGGCTTATTGATCATGATGGAGTTTACATGCTTTGGAACAAGCCTCTGATGAGGCATGCTTGTAAGGTGTTTCCTACAGTTTATGGTCTATAGATCATAAATTTCTTTAATCTGCTTCCTCTGTAAACTTGCTGTGGCCAGGTTTTTCCCAGTCTCAGCTTGCTCCTGCATCTCCAGTGAAGCGTGAGGAAGCAGTGAACCCCATCCCCTCTCGAAGGTGACTGGTGACCGAGGCTTGTTTTAAAAGGAGTTGTGCCAAGTTCCCCAAGATGTGTGAGTTTTGGAAACTATGCTGAAATGCCTCTTGCCTCTTAGTACTGTGCCAGTGCTAAGCTCAAATCAGTTCAAGCATTTTTTTTTTTCCCTGCTAAAGAACATGGAAAGACAAGTTTCTTCTAATCTGTGGCCTCTTGTTGAATTTTTGAGAGATTTCTCCAACTTCACAATTAAGAGAAAGCTGTTTAGTTTATTGAGGATTTAAAGAAATGTGACATGCAGTGGCAGATCCCAGTTTTAGAGTCATGTAATTTCTTGTTAGAAGGAAAACAGGTTTCGCAGTAAATATTCAGAGGCCAACACATCCCAAATCTAAACTTCAGAGCTGCAGTTTGTAACCATGCCCCGGCTGGGCTGTGGCATGGCCTTTGTGCAACCCGGGTTGGAAGCTGCCAGTGAGGCTGGATGGTGGGTGCTTGTGGGACCAAGAGGGCTTTTGGGGATCCCCACCACTGCACAAGAGTGGGTAGGACAGGGTGAGGTTGAGGAGGTGGGTCCCTGACCAACCTCCCTGCCTTTCAAGTCGCTCATTTTTAGGCTCCCTGCCATTCGTGGGTTTGAAAGCTGCAAGACAATTTCACAGTATAGAGCTGGAGGTGGACAAGCAGTGTGGCACCTCAGAAAGAGTTCTGTGGTTGATTTGCTTACGATGAGCACGTATTTTATATTGTAGAATCATAGAATGGTTTGGTTGGAAGGGACCTTAAAGATCATCTGGTTCCACTCTTCCTGCCATGGGCAGGGACACCTTCCACCAGACCAGGTTGCTCACAGCCCCATCCAGCCTGGCCTTGAACACTTCCAGGGATGGGGCAGCCACAGCTTCTCTGGGCAACCTGTGCCACTGCCTCACCACCCTCACCAGGAAGAATTTCTTCTTGATATCTCATCTAAATCTTCCCTCTTCCTGTTTAAAGCCATTGCCCCTTGTCCCATCACTCCAGGCCCTTGTAAAAAGTCCCTCCCCAGCTTTCTTGTAGGCCCCTTTAGGTACTGGAAGGCTGCTCTAAGGTCTGCCCGGAGCCTTCTCTTCTCCAGGTTGAACAACCCCAACTCTCTCAAGCCTGCCCTTGGATCATCTTCGTGCCCTCCTCTGGACTTGCTCCAACAGGTCCATGTCCTTCTTGTGCTGAGGACCCCAGAGCTGAAGGCAGTACTGCAGGGGGGGTCTTGCCAGAGCAGAGGGGCAGAATCCCCTCCCTTGCCCTGCTGGTTGTACTGCTTTGGATGCAGCCCAGGATAGGGTTGGCTTTCTGGGCTGCCAGTGCACATTGCTGGATCATGTTGAGCTTCTCGTCAACCAGGACCCCCAAGTCCTCCTCAGGGCTGCTCTCAACCCATTCATATGTACAATGTTGTTTGTTATTGAACTTCTAAAAGAAGGCATAATTAAAGAATATATGTGTATGATAAAGGTAATTAAACAAGAAATAATAGTGTTTCTGTGGCATTGTTATTTCTGATATCAATGAGCAACTTAGGAAGTCTACTAAGCTTTGTCCTAATTCCCTTCGTACAATAGAATAAACAGTTACTTGGGATGGTTTCATTAACCACCATTTTTGTGACTCAAATACATAAAATGCTACTGTATAGCAGTGAAGCATGGATGACTGTGAGCATGCTGGCTGACCTTACAAGAAGTCCATCAATTCAAGGTCCTACTTAAGCTTTTGTTCTCTGGAAGTAACAATGTTTGGGTCTCAGAGGTGCAAATAATAAGATCTGCTGCAAATCACAACCAAAGAAGACTCATTTGTGATGAGTCAAGAAGGCATAGATAAATGTGTACTCTATTATGTTGCACTGCTGCGATCTTAACTGACACGCAGTGTGCCTGAGTGACACATGCTGGATGGAAAAATCTGATGCTATAAGAGAGGAGTTCATCCCTTTCTTGCTGTGGCTCACATCTTGATACTGAAATAAAATATTCAGTGGTTTTCTCGTCGCTAATCTACAACTTTTCTTTCTTTCTATCACTTTACATATTGAAGAAGACTATCTGTTACCTGAAAAAGTCTTTAAATGTTTCTACTTCTTAAATACTTGAGGTTTTGCTGTTTATTTTTTCACTGGTACTGAACCTGTTCAACGGGAATTCAACAATTTCGATACCATTCTTAAAATTCAGTTTCTTTAGCTAACCAGAACTAAGCTTTATTGCTGTCCTTATGTTTATATGTAGATTAGTTTGAAGCATCAATATTCATAATGGTTTGGCTGAAAGTCAGTTCTCTACCTTCTGGGAACAAAAGACAGTTTGTCTTCATGAACACCACCAACAGCTGCTGGTGTCTTATTACTGAGCTTTCCTGTACAGTTTTTTCTTCCCTTGGCTAATAGAATTGATATTTCTTACCTCATCGAACTGTCCTTAAGTTTTGGATCTTAGGCTGCAGCACTGGTTGTGCCCTACTGAGTGAGTTCTACTTTTGCTGGGAGGTGACGTTGTCTACTCGGGACTTACCAGGGTCAGGGAGTAGCTTTCAGGTTACTGACTTCTGGGGGACAAATAGTGTTCTGTGGGGTTTTCACTTGTCTTTTTTTGAAAAGATATTTATGGCAATATTGTGAGACAGCATTGTAGTGGTTGTTTGGGAGGCAGGGGGAGGTCCTTAGTGCTTCAGTTACCAGTTTTGCCTTGCATGTTTATCTCAAGCTGTACCTGCATGAGCTGGGCCAAAACATTTTCAGTACTTGGAAAATGCATTTATTGCAGAGACTCACTGGCCTGGAAGTCTGGATATGATCACTTAGTTGATGCTCTGCACAGCGGCTTATCGATCTGATTCCAGCTTTGTCACTCCCATTATGCCTAATTATTGCTGTCTGGGTCAGAGGTTGTTGGGGAAACCTCCTACAGCTGTTGCCTAGCCAGTGGCTATTGTTGGTGTGAAGACCTTCATCTTCCTTGCAGCATGAAGGTCCTTGAGGAATCTTACAGCACGACTTGCAGCATGCCCTGACTTCTGTTCCTGTATTTTAGCTGTTATCACAGCACTAAGGGAGAGTAGAATTAGCAGAGATGGCTAATGCACACCGGGTATACACAGCATAGTGGAAAAGGGAAAGTAGCAAGAGAGGAAAAAGCTTGGAGAACTCTGGTAAGGAGGGACTTCCAGCCTGTGGAGCTGGGCACCTTGTCTTATAGATGTGCTGCAGTTTTCTCTGCGTCTAGAAGAAAGCAAATTTTTAACTTAAATCACCCTCTTGTTCTCTGTGTAATATCCTTGCATGGAATTTTCCTGAAAATGTTGCATTGTGCTGTCTCCTATTTCCAACTTCTTAACTTAGAAGTTTCAGTGTACCTCACATACTGAAGAACAAATATATCGGGAAAGACTAATTAAACTGGTATATTTTTGTTTCCTTAGATGTATATTTCACTGATGTAATAAGTGAAGTATTGCAAATAGATGCTCAGATCTTTGCTTTGTTAATACTCTTAACTTTACCTCTTTGTCCTTGTTGTCAGGCTACTTCAAGAGAGTGCAGAGAAGAATGGGGAACCTTCATCCCACTAAATCTCCAACATGTTTGTGACAGAACACACTTGTGTTTTAGGAATCTAGATCTGGGGATATTCATCTTCCATGTGGCTGTGCAGTACTTAACATGCTTTAGATGGTCCCCTTCCAAACACTGTGTTATTTTTCCAATATTGTGTTGTTAAAGCTTGCTTTTGTAAAAGCTAGACCCCAGTAGTTTCTTGAACTGTGAAGGTATGATAGCCCTGCACGACACTGGGTGGCATTTTTTAGGGGCTGTGTGCGTTTTCTGGTTGATTTACTTGAAACTTTCTCCAAAGCATGTGAGACGTGTTATTGCTCAATTGACTTTGTCACCTGAGCAGTATCAAACCCAAGTTAGCTTTACCTATCTGCACTGTAAATCATCTTAATATCATATATTTTAGATATATGCAAAGGACATTGATTTTAATGTTATAGATATAAAGATGCAAGTTATTAATTATACTTTTTCCAGTAATTAGATTGTGGGATTCACAGGGAGTGTTGCG
>NW_009612344.1:0-4966 GCF_000690535.1 Cariama cristata
TCTACTGTCGCAAAAACTGGAGTATGATATTCACAACTGAATTTAAGCACTGGAATCACAAAAGGGAGATACAAAAATAGTTGCATTATAAAACCAAAATCAAAATCTTATTAATTTTTCCTCAATCCAGCACTGTCTTAAGATCCTTATGTTCCAGAACAATCTGGTGCAAATAACGAGAAATTGAAGATTCCAGAACTAAGATGAAATCAGTTGATAGACTTCCTTTTATATGCAGACTCAGCAGGCTAATTTGTCAAGGACATTCTCATGGTGGTATAGTGCTTGGCAGTAATACGTATCTGTAAAATTCCAGCAGAGCAAATAGCTGGAATAAGTGTCAAGAAAACTCAGTTATCTGCTGTACTAATAACCACAAGGCTGTACACATCATGCTGAGAAAACATCCATAAGGAGCAATGTCATTACCTTAAAATTTCAGGTTGGCTTGATGAGCTGTTTATTCCAATTAACACAGAAGGAAATTGCTAGGTAACTACCACCTTCATTTAGGAAGTCTCTCTAATGTTCAGCTTATGATGAGTTCTGCAACATACTTTTTTGAGGATCACAACATTTAAAGCAATATTAAATCACATATGGCAACTACAAATTTAAACTCTCATGCTGTAATCCACAGATAGAAATAGCTTTCTAAGGAACCTTCACACATCCAACAGAAAAAATAAAATACTTGATAGTGCCTCTGATCAGAGCGTAAGTTAAATTTTCATTTTACAAAAGGCTGCCGTTCCTCAAGATCTTTTTTGTTGTTGTTGTTCCTTCAATGACAGATGAAAGCAGCCAGTTCATCCTTTTAGCTACTGGAATTCAGATCTGCTACCCTTCTACAGAACGCACCGCCAAGCTGTAGACTCGGACCTTAACAAAAGTAACATTAAACCACACCCATATTCAAACTCTCTTTAGAAACAGATGCTGATTTTAGGCTATAAAACTTAACCTTTGTAGAAACACAGTTATGTATTTGTCTATGTAGCATTTTATGTTTGATCAGGGGACTGATCAAAATAGTTTATGGATCTGCGTACAGAATATTACCTTTATTGCAACAATATAAAAAGGAATAATGTGTATCTAGAAACATAAAAATAAAACTGTTAACGTCAGTATCAGCTCTGCTCCTCAGGTCTATTTGTTCATGATTATTTGGAACAGATTATGAAGTACTAGTATAACTCCTACAGACTGCACAAATTAGCATGAAAATCCTACTGCTAGCAGTGCCACACAGAAATCAAGTTGCAAGTATGTTGGTATGAATCAGACCCATGCTACTACTAGTCAGCAGGAAGGCTGGAGGGGATAGCTAGGAGTGCAGTGGGGAGGGTTGTCATGTTGCTCCTTGAAGTTTAAATACAGGTACGCTAAAATGTGGAATAATGTAAGATGATGTTAGTACATATTGCCTCTGTGCTAACGAGCTGTGAGAGTCAATTTCTGGTTTGTATAAAGAAGTGGAACTTTTGGAAGGCTTTCAAAAACTGATTGATAAAATACTAGGTAGTGTATTCACTTTACCAATAACCCTAACCTAACTTGTTAATCATCCCACTAACAATTAATTAATCATACAATTAATTATGTAAATAATTAATTATGCAAATAATATCACAATATATTTACATATTGTTGACTACAAACAAAAAAAAATGTCTATATGTTCAAATAGCTCATAAGTAAAATTTCCTCTATGAAAATTCTGATTAAATGGTGAAAGTCTATATCCTTAGTCATACTGCAGTTCAGTGAATGAGCAAAATACTATAATAACGGTGTATTTTTGCAAATAACATGAAATGTTCATTTCCATCCTTTTTAATACTTGTTTTTCTAAGGATTAATGAAACTAGAGGTACAAACTGTGCATAACCCATTAAATTATCTCAATTACTATAAATCAATACGATTTTCTGTGTAAAAAGACAGACTTTTTGCAGGACATAGTATTAGAAACAAAACCAAACGCTTGTTTTCATTGAAGTAATATAGTAGAACAGTCATTTATTCATCTACTTTGTGCTATCGGTTCTTTCTTCTATTTGAAATTTTGAAAAATATTCCACAGAAAAAGGCTGCTTTGTGCTAAGATGCAAAGTGTGTGTAGTTGAATGGTTTCATTCCACATGCTTACAAGCTGATCCTTGATCAAATTGAAACGTAGAAGGCAATGTTCTTTGTAAAGGGAAGATGTAAATAACCAAACTCTTAGCATGGAAGAAAAGTTGACAAAGAAATTAAAAGTCCATGCTGAACCAAGACAGGTAGAAGAGACTATTTTAATCGACAGAAAAGCTCAGATCAGAAGAGAGACCATTTTTTCTCAACAGTAACATCCCTTGAAACACACAGTGTGAAGGTGGAATTAGGTCAAGCCTTCTTGAAATGAAAAAGCCCTAACCTGATCTAGTTTACATAATTACCTACAGTCATCATTTACAATCCTGAAAATAGTACCCAAAGTTATGAATCCTAAACTTTCAGCAGATTGACTGATTCTTTGTTCTAATGATTTCTCATTAGTTTTCCTACTCATTTTAGACACAATTACTACAGATTTACAAATCTGAAAGTAGAGGAAAAACAAATTAAGGGTTGGGTTCTTTTCCCCTTTTCTTCACAGTATGTTCAATCTTACCTCAAAGAGATACATATCACATCTAAATTAATACATGTAAAAGATAAAGTACCATACAGATTCCTTTCAAATTATCCAACTATATCTAGTGTTATTCTTGACATTTAATAAATATGTCTGTATGATGGTCCTGGAATTTTCATAGGAAGGTGATGAACCTTTCCTTGTTCTTTAAGAGTAAAGACAGTAACTGTGCATCAGTTTCTAAAATGTACACAATGTCTGCAAGTGAAAAAGGGAATTCATGATTTTTGTCACTCCTAAAAGAAAAGACACCTCTCTAAGTAACCACAGAACAACACTGGGCTTGAGGTGAAGTGGGTTCAAGAAGCTTTCACCACCTCTGGCAGTCACAGCAACAAGCATTGTCAGAATTCTCAGTTTATGCACTTAGGAAATACCATCAGCAAAAACAAGTTTTTCTTTGAAAAGGAATCCAAGAAATATATTCTTGAACTAGATTCTTTTTAAGTGGGACAAGGTCAGAGTAAATAAAACACAGAGTGCCTCTGGAAGTGTATTCAGGGCTTTTTTCAGGATGTTAACTCAAAACCCAAATCCAGAGACATATCTTTTGTATTTGTGGCTTTGCACTTACATGTACAAGCTGGAGGATGCTATTCACCTGAAAGAAGCACTGACTAAACTAGCTATTTTAGTACTCATCTGCTTGTCCATCTCCAGGTAACAAAGTGAACAGTGAAAATCATGTCAGGGAATTCATCATTCAATCAGAACATCTTCACCACTGCAACTAATACCTATAATTCTCTTCCTCACGTTAGACCTGAATGCCAACGCTTATGCAAAATAAGGAGTATCAAACGTAAGCAGTGTAATTAGGTATGTCTAGTAATACATGTTAGGAAATAAATTTATACTTACCCTGTGTTTTGAAAGGAGAAAAAAAGAACAGAAGACGAACAAGTGTGTAACATTTATAGGGAGAAATAAAAAATGGCACTTTCAGGATGTTTTATCTTAAACTTTAAAATAAAGGCAATGAAGTTTAGTCATGTCTAGAATATAAGATGAAACACTTCAGCGCAGATAAAAGAACTAGACACACAGAAAAAACTACATTAATGAAGATTATTCTGGAACCTGGATGGCCCAGGAGCACAGGGAAATGTTCCACATCAAAGATTTGAATCTAACCTAGGGTAGAAATTACTACAGTGTTTCTGTGACTTACAAATTCACATCTGAAAAACCACTACATTAAAGCAACTTTTAGATCAGGATTAACCTCTCATTGAAATTATCCAAATCCAAAAGAACTGAGAAGGTGAAGTAATCACATTGCAGAAATATTTCCCCTTTTTAGGAAACAGAGCACACTCATATTCAGCGATGTCCTAAAACATATGGACAAACAACACTCACATTGCAGTATGGTACAGTTAACATTTCCAATAATCTTCAATATCTCTCACAGTAGAAATGACAGTATGAAAAGTCCAAAGTTAAAAATACTAATAACTGGTATCTTCACACACAGATGGGATATCTATGTCTAATTCAGAGAGACCTACCCCAAGTTTTCTACAGCCCCTGTAAATACTATAAACATTAGGTTCACCAGTGGTTGCCTTTCTCAAACTTGTCTCTTCAGTTACTTAAAAAACTTTGGGATTAAATCTGGCCACTGCTACTCGCCTCAAATATTGACCCCATATCTGATGGCTAGGATTCTCATCTAAGGTGTAAGAGAGCTGGACTCACTTCCCAGGTCTGGATTAAGTAAAACAGAATAGTTTTCTTTCAGAGCTTTAATCTGAACCTTCAGCACTATATTTACGTGTCAGTAACTCCAGGCGTTTACTCAGCATCTTCCTTTAACAGAACTTAGAGAATCGGAGCATTTTTAATTCCCAAAGCTTTGTGGGACACAAAAATTGCTTCTTACCCAAATCTAATAACAGTCCTATCAGAACACTGTGTACATACGTATAAGCTTTGCTATATACATTGCACCTACTATATAAAACTGTTTTGAGACTTTGCACTTACTGCCCTTGTTTGAGTGCTCTGTTCTTTACCTGAATGAAAGCAAGACAGGTGACATTTTACGCTGGTGGAATGAATATTACTGTGATCAATTTGACTAAATATGCAAAATCTTTTGCCTTTTCCAAAGTGTTCATCCGAATAGTAAGGCCTTAACCCTGCCCCGCCCCCCCCAAAAAAAAAAAAAAAAAAAAATTAAAAAAAATTGGTCTTTAGTTCATGGTCTGCCTCTGAATGACTGTGTTTGCCATATACCTGCCCTCTGGTAGTAAGTTTTCAGATCTCAACAAGCAAGCA